>NW_027673460.1:0-36547 GCF_964194415.1 Vipera berus
AAAGAGTATGTGACTTTGAGAGAAGTTCAAAACGTTAGGGAATGTTTGTACCTCTCTTAAAGTTATTTATGCTTTGGGAAGAAAAAAAAAAGGATCCTACATAATGTGAAATTATCATTTTTTTTAAAAAAATAAAATAGGGTGTGAAGGTTTCCACTGCGAAAACCTTTCCTTTAAAATAATAATAATAATAATAATAATAATAATAATAATAATAATAATAATAATAATAATAATAATAATAATAATAATAATAATAATGGCATGTAAACGATGGGCTGGCCACTGTTTGTTTCTTGTGACATTGTGAAATGGGCTTTACCGAAGAAGCAAACAAATGCCTTAGTTTTATATAAATATCTGAAGGTGCATTTTAAGCAGCGGCGCTTTTAAACGGGAAGCCAGCACTATGCAACACAACCCGTTTTTTTCCTGTTCAATGCAATCTGAGCTTATCTACATTCTTAAAGCAATTTTTTTCCTCCCTTTCTAGGCTCAGCTCATCCTATCTGACACTGATCTAGATCCCTTGAGACGCCATCCATGCTGAAATTGCAGAGAGCACTGATTGAATTGCTGAATCAGTTGGTAATCAATCTTCCATCCTACTGATATCCATTAGTATTTTATCTTTGATCACAGCCTAATGGGAAACATAGAACATTAAGGAATAACAAAATGTCCACTAATTGATCTATGCTGCCAAACCTCCAGAATTAACTGAGCTTATTCTGATGAAATAGCTGGAAGGAGGCTGAGGTACAAGGAGCAGAATATGACTTCTTCTGGCAATTACTAGGGAGGCAAGCAATATTTATCTTTCATCAGGTTAATCGATTTTTTTTTCTTATCTAGTTAATTAAAAATGCTTACTTCAGGATGAATACATGATAAAGAAATGAATAGATAGATAGATAGATAGATAGATAGATAGATAGATAGATAGATAGATAGATAGATAGATGGGTGGGTGGGTGGGTGGGTGGGTGGGTGGGTGGGAGAATGGATTGATGTATGGATAGATAAAGATAGAGATAGATAGATAGATAGATAGATAGATAGATAGATAGATAGATAGATAGATAGATAGATAGATAGATAGATAGATAGATAGATAGATAGATAGGTGGGTGGGTGGGTGGGTGGGTGGGTGGGTGGGTGGGAGGGAGAATGGATTGATGGATGGATGGATAGATAGATAGATAGATAGATAGATAGATAGATAGATAGATAGATAGATAGATAGATAGATAGATAGATAGATAGATAGATAGATAGATAGATGGGTGGGTGGGTGGGTGGGAGAATGGATTGATGGATGGATAGATAAAGATAGATAAAGAGATAGATAGATAGATAGATAGATAGATAGATAGATAGATAGATAGATAGATAGATAGATAGATAGATAGATAGATAGATAGATAGATAGGTTTGCCATCACTGGCATAGATGATATAGATATAGATATAGATATATAGGTGATATAGATACAGAGAGAGAGAGAGAGATGAGAGAGAGAGAGAGAGAGAGAGAGAGATTCAGCTAGATACTGATACAGATAGAGATGAAGAAAGAGACAGAAATAATAGAGACAGAGATGATGAAGAGATAATAGACAGAGACAGAGATTTCGGGAAAAATGAAAATAACAAAGAGAGAAAGAGATATTCTCTCTTTCACACATATAGGTAGTCCTCAACTTGTGATCAATACTGAGCCCATTTTACGATCTTTATTGCCCCACTTGTTAGGGGAAATGGCTGAAGTTATGAAGTTAGTAACACAGTTCTTAAATAAATCCAGCCTCCCCATTAACTTTGCTCGTCAGAAGGTCACAAAAGGTGATCACGTGACCCCAGGACACTGCAACCCCACAGTCCATTGCAACAACCCCACAGTCATGGGATCAAAATTCAGATGCTTGGCAACTGACTCATATTTATGACGGTTGCAGTGTCCTGGGGTCATGTGACCAACTTCTGAAACTTTTCTGACAAAGCAAAGTCAATTAATAACCGTGTTGTTAATTAAACAACTGCTGTGATCCCCTTGGCAACAGTGGCCAGAAAGGCTATAACAGGGGTGTCAAACTCAATTTCATTGAGGGCCGCATCAGCATTGCGGTTGCCCTCAGGGGGCCGGGTGGGTATGACCAGGGTGGGCGTGGCCTACTGGGTGGGCGTGGCTAGAGTGCGTATGGCCTACTGGGTGGGCGTGGCCAGCTCTGAGGGTCTCTGGCAGAAGGAGGGTCTCTGGGCCAGGGCCAAGGCAGCGGGGGCCGTTCCCTCACTGTTTCCAGGATGGCTTCGCGGGCCACATGAAACCACTTCGCGGGCCGGATCCGGCCCCCGGGCCTTGTGTTTGACATGTCTGGGCTATAAGATGGGGCAAAACTGACTTAACAACTTGCTTAGCCACAGAAATTTTGGGCTCAAATGTGGTCGTAACTCCAGGACTAGATGCATTAGTACAGTGGAGGGGAAAGGCTTGGGCATACAGCAGAGGTCCTATACTTCATATCGGAAGCTGAACTTCAGGATCAGGATAAATAAATTTATCTCAAGGAAGTTAACCACCCTGAGTTGTTCTAGCCTTTTCTGGATTTGGAGACTATATACTATCAAAAACCAGGGGTCTTCAAACGTGCCTGGCTGAGGAATTCTGGGAGTTGAAGTCCACAAGTCTTAAAGTTGCCAAGTTGGAAGACTCTTGATCAAAACTGTAGAATCCTTGATGCTTTCTGAGCGTGGTTGTTTGCTTGCAGACATTTCATTACTTGTCCAGGTAACATCTTCAGTGCCACAAGGAAGTGGTTTTGTTCTCTCCTTATATACTATAGGAAGCCAGCGCACAAACACACACAGAGACACACACCAAAGGAAGCTTTCCTAGAATCAATTCATTCCCTTCTCTCCAGTACCAGGAAAACAGCCTCAAGCTCCCACAGAAGGCTGGTGCTGATGGGATTAGGAAAACAAAGACTCCTAAAATCTACATTCCCCACCCAGCTCCAAGGACAGGGCATGACCTCCCATCCACAATGGGAATCAGGCAACAATAATTAGAAGACCAAAAGGACACACTCAAGCACAGGACAAAGTACATTTCACAATGACAGACTTCTCAAACACAAAGTCCCAAAGAATGTATACAAACCGAGCTACCCTCAACTCCATTTTGTCAGCTGTCCCAAAACTGCACACTTTTGTTGGCTCTGCTCATCAAGAAACAGAAACCTTCTTTCCTAAGTAGTCAGCCTCCATTTTATTTCCAACATTTTGTTTCTCCCGGCTTGGAACTGGACCTGATATTTCTTCCCACAATACATATGTCCTGTATATGCTGATGGAGGAGTTTTTTTTCCTTCGGTAGTTCCTTGGGAACTTACTGCCCAATTGTTTGTCTGATGTTGATCCTGGTGTTAATCCTTGCTTATCTAGGGAGCACCTGCTGCCAGCATCAACTTCTCATCGTCCTGTGCGCTCCCATAGGGAGGGCCTCCTTAGGGTGCCGCCGGTGAGGGAGTGCCGGTGGGTGATCCCCAGAGGGAGGGCGTTCTCTGTGGGCGCGCCTGCCCTATGGAATGATCTGCCTGTTGAACTCCGGACCGCCCCCGATCTTCGTTCGTTTTGCCGGGACCTGAAAACCTGGTTTTTTTATCTATCTGGCCTGGACTGAGGGGTTTTAAGTTTTTAAACCTTGTTTTAATTTGTTGGGCTATTAATTAATTTAATTCATTTTAATTCTATTTCAATTTCAACTTTTATATTGTCTTTTAAATTTTGCCCTGTAAACCGCCCTGAGTCCTTCGGGAATAGGGCGGTATATAAAACTAATTAAATAAATAAATCAATAAATAAATAAATTGGTCTCATCAGCTCAGCTTAGCTCTAGATGATTGCATCCATGCATTTTTTTGACAGCAGTAGAATAGTATTTTTTTTTTCTTCATTTGTACGTGTTTTGATTTCCCAACCTATTGCCCTAAAACTCCCTAGATGGTCCTTATCCAAACATTAAACAATGCCAACCTTCCTTAGCTCCAAAGATCAGAAAAGGTTAGGTAAGTGTCTTGATTAATATTAAAGATGTCTGAGCTCTTGGGGCCTAAATCCAGGGAGGTTCCGTGCCAGCTATCAATTACAAAACAAAACAAAACAAAAGGTGCTTTTGCTCTTATTTTGGCTTCACTGTAAATTGAGTGGTTTGTTTAAAATATTATAAAGGTTGCTTTTTTAAGTAAAACAAAACAAAGTAAATTAAAATAAAATAAAATAAGTAATAAAATAAAGTAAACTAAAATATTAAATTAAATTAAATTAAATTAAATTAAATTAAATTAAATTAAATTAAATTAAATAATTAAATTAAATTAAATTAAATTAAATTAAATTAAATTAAATTAAATTAAATTAAATTAAATTAAATTAAATTAAATTCGAAGGAAAATGGTAAAGTACTTCCATAAACCACATGGTAAGAATACCAGTTAGGTAAGGAGAAGCTTTATTGAAAAATATAAAGTAAACTAAAATAAAATAAATAATAAAAATAAAATGAAGTAAGCTAAACTAAACTAAACTAAAAAATAAAGTAAAATAAAAAGTAAAGTAAAATAAAATAAAATAAGTAACAAACTGAAATATTAAATTAAATTAAATTAAAAATTAGGTTAAAAAATTAAATTAAATTAAATTAAATTAAATTAAATTAAATTAAATTAAATTAAATTAAATTAAATTAAATTAAATTAAATTCAAAGGAAAATGGTAAAAGCACATCCATAAACCACATGCTAAGAAGTCTGCTTTTTAAAGACAACTTTCCGTACTGCATGTTTTGCTAACCAAAAGGATTCAAGACCCAGCCAGACAACCGCTCTCTTCCCCTGGATATGAACAATCAGGAGCAATTAACTTTAATTGTTTGAGATGCATGGAGTTATTCCTCAGCCCAAGACAGTGTCGTTAGAAGCTACTAGTGATTGCTCTCAACAGTAAAGGCATTCCATCTTATGTAGTTCATGCATCAGAGCCACTACAACTTTTCCTCTATCTCAATGTCTGATTTCTAAACTCACTTCTTTCTTTCTTTCTTTCTTTCTTTCTTTCTTTCTTTCTTTCTTTCTTTCTTTCTTTCTTTCTTTCTTTCTTTCTTTCTTTCTTTCTTTCTTTCTTTCTTTCTTTCTTTCTTTCTTTCTTTCTTTCTTCTTTCCTTCCTTCCTTCCTTCCTTCCTTCCTTTCTTCCTTTCTTTCTTTCTTTCTTTTTTTTCTTTCTTTCTTTCTTTCTTTCTTTCTTTCTTTCTTTCTTCTCTTTCTTTCTTTCTTTCTTTCTTTCTTTCTTTCTTTCTTTTTTGCTGGTGCATGAAATACAGAGACAAATCAAGATATCAGAAGTTGCTGGGCAGGTGAGAACTCAGCTGTGACTTCCTGCTAAAAGGAACAGTTGTTCGACAGGCAAAATGCCATGTATTAACTAAAAGAGGCCGGTTCCGTTCCTTGGACGTGTTGATGCACAACCTGAAAAGAACTTGTGTCTCTCTCCTTTCTGAGACAGCTGTTTGACAATTGTCCCCTCGCTTTCTTTCTCCCAAAGCATGCCTGAGTTGTTTTTCACAATCAGTTCCTCCTCACGTGGTATCTTTAGTTGTAGTGCGTGTAAGCCAGGGGCGTCAAACTGCCGGCCCGCGGGCCAGTTGCATCCTGTGGAACCCGTGCCCATCTCAGCTCCAGCAGTGCAAAAAAAAAAAAAAGTCTCAGTATGTCACGACACGTCATGTGGCATGGCAAGTTTGACACCCGTGGTGTAAGGGAAGAAAGATTTGGTCCACACGTGAAGGTCCCATTAAACTTGTATTGCTAATGTTTAGCACCAGCTTGCAGTTAGATAAGGGTCCATCGAATTCAAAGGAGGTTGGACTTGGTTTGCTTGTGACTACATAAGGATTCTAGGCTGATCCCTCTTTTAATGCCGCCCCCCCCCCGGTTCTGCCCCTCCTTCTCCCATAGCGTGCATATTACAGCCATGCTCTGTAATTAGCACATTGGGTTTTAGACAGAGGATGTTCTACATTGAAATGCATAGCTTAACAGATCTAGGAAAAATTTAAATACTGGACAATGGCCCTCTAGTTCTGTTATTGGTTTCTGAGTAGGTAAAATGAAAAAATAAATTATCATAATAGACACCCCGATGCGTATTTTTTTTTCCAGATATGGCTAAACTTCAACTGCCATCTGCCTTGTCAACACAGCCATTAATGAAATTGTAGTTCAGCATGACTCGGCCACACGGTATAATAGTAAGGGGAAAGCTACTACCTACCTTTGACTAATATTATTTCAAGCAATATGTTTGTGTGTGTGTGTGTGTGTGATATTTTTTAAAAAAAATGCAAAGCCAGGATATTCACTTATTTTACCTAGAATTATAGAATTCTTCCAACGTGAGTGTTCCCCTAAATGATTTTATTAAGGTGAAATGGAAGGCAATGAAACTTGACGCAGGAAACAGTAAGAGAGGAATACTGACATCAGTTAATAAGAATGTAAAATGCACATATACATTCTTCCCAAAATAGAAGGTTACAGCAGTTGTAATGGCCTAACATGGATGGTGACTGAGAAGGAAATGGGTTTGCTGTGCAGCCCAACATTTTTCAGACCGGTCAATTGAGGGCACTAAAATCTCATCCCCAGTTAAAACAAGTAAACCTCACAGAAGTAGAAGAACCAAGAGTTATTCACCACTGACTTGGATAGGGACCAGGCTACAAAATAAGTTGGATTTCATAATAAATAAGAGTCAGTTTGGTGTAGTGTAAAGGCGTTAGGCTAGAAAACGGAGACCCTGAAGTCTCATGCCACCTTAAGCATAAAATTGATCTGGGTGACCTCGGGCCAAGAACTGACTCTCAGCCCAGAGGAAGATGGCAATAACAAACTACTTCTGAAAAAATTCAATCAATCAGAAAAGAGCTGGAAAGGGACCTTAGAGGTCTTCTAGTCCAACCCCCTGCTCAGGCAGGAGACCCTATACCATTTCAGACAAGTGGCTGTCCAGTCTCTTCTTAAAAACCACCAGTGATGAAGGATCCACAACTTCTGAAGGCAAGCCGTTCCACTGGTGAATTGTTCTCACTGTTAGGAAGTTTCTCCTTAATTCCAGGTTGCTTCTCTCTTTGATCAGTTTCTAACCATTGTTTCTTGTCCTGCTCTCTGGTGCTTTGGAGAATAGTTTGACCCTCCTCTTCCTTGTGGCAGCCCCTCAAATACTGGAACACTGCTATCATGTCTCCCCTAGTTCTTCTTTTCTTTAGACTAGCCAAACCCAAGTCTTGCAGCCGTTCTTCATATCTTTTAGTCTCCAGAAGGCCTTGGATCAGTTGCTCTACTCTGAAGTTTTTCCAAGGTCTCGACATCTGTTTTGTGATATTGGTGTTCTTCCTATGTTTTAGTCTCCAGGCCTTGAATCATCCTAGTTGTTCTTCTCTGCACTTTTTCCCAACATTTTTCCCAAACGTTTTCTGCCAGGAAGATTGCAGAGACCTGCCCAGGTAGTCAACACTGTCTCAAAGGAACCAAAGGGTTCACAAACACACAAAGAGAGAGGTACCCACCAAATGCTTCACTATAAATGCTTTTTTATGAATATTAGGGATCATCTCTCCATTTGTCTTAGGCTATCTGTGCACACCCCTTGCACATACACGGTTAGAAAAGTAGAGGTGATAGATAGATAGATAGATAGATAGATAGATAGATAGATAGATAGATAGATAGATAGATAGATATAGATATTAAATAAATTTGTATTGCTGACAAAGAATTAAAGGGAGACTGACATAGCTATTTCAAGCTTCTTCCCTCTCATCAGTCAGCCACACCCTTCTGATATTTGAACCTGGGCTGCTTTGCATGTTAGGCAGTTGTTCTAACCTCTAGGCCACAGGCTCTTTCTCATTTTGTCAGCTGCATTAGGGAAGGAAGAGATGAGGGGAGGAGATATGTCTTGAGTGTTTTGAGTGTTTAGAAATATCAGCATATTTCTAAAATGAGCCCATATTTCTGCCCTTTCTAATCAATAAAAGCAATTTCTCCTCCTAAGATTCATTCAGCGACATTACTAGCACCTGTCAGCTGAAGGAGTCAAAGTCAGAGGGTCTTCTAAGGATAGAAAAATTGTTTTCACATCCTCCCAATAGGCCTTCTTCTTTCTTTGTTCATTATAGATGAGATTCGTCAACCGACCCAGATTTTACACATGTTCAATACAAAGGTCAGAAATTTGCTCTGATGTTGAACTATTCGTCTCTGGGGAACAAACTAATTCCATATCGTGAAAAATTTTCCTAGTTGCTTTTCTGCTCAGGCCTGAATTATTAATGAGCGATTGCTTTTGAAAAACCCAGCATGCTGGCGCCCATCTAGAGGGAGAGAGAGAGAGATTGATAGATACAGGATATAGATATAGATATAGATATAGATATAGATATAGATATAGATATAGATATAGATATAGATATAGATATAGATATAGATATAGATATAGATATAGATATAGATATAGATATAGATATAGATAGATATAGATGATATAGATGATATAGATATAGATATAGATATAGATATAGATATAGATATAGATGATATAGGTGATATAGATATAGATATAGATATAGATATAGATATAGATATAGATATAGATATAGATATAGATATAGATATAGATATAGATATAGATATAGATATAGATATAGATATAGATATAGATAGATATAGTTTGGGGAAGAAATGGAGGTAGTGACAGATTTTATTTTCCTGGGCTCCAAGATCACTGCAGATGGGGACTGTAGCCAAGAAATTAAAAGATGCTTGCCCCTTGGGAGGAAAGCCATGGCAAATCTAGACAGCACACTAAAAAGCAGAGATATCACCCTGTCAACAAAAGTGTGTATAGTCCAGGCTATGGTCTTCCCAGTTGCAATGTATGGCAGTGAAAGTTGGACCATAAAAAAGGCTGAGCGCCAAAGAATTGAGGCCTTTGAACTATGGTGCTGGAGAAGACTCCTGCGAGTCCCTTGGACTGGAAGGCGATCAAACCGGTCAGTCCTAGAGGAGATCAACCCTGACTGCTCTTTAGAAGGCCAGATCCTGAAGCTAAAACTCAAATACTTTGGCCACCTAATGAGAAGGAAGGACTCACTGGAGAAGAGCCTAATGCTGGGAAAGATTAAGGGCAATAGAAGAAGGGGACGACAGAGAATGAGGTGGCTGGATGGAGTCACTGAAGCAGTAGGTGGAGGGGCAGGGTGGGTGGGTGGGTGGGAAGGCTGCAGACAAAAATATTGCAAGACTTAAAGGTTGGGATGAATGTAAGTCAAATTAGTAATGACCTAAATTTATTTCCTTCTGCTCACTCAACTGTCAACCAGCTAAATCCCACCACTGCCTAGAGCAGTGTTTCTCGGCCTCAGCAGCTTAAACGACGTGGCCTTCAGCTTCTGGAAGTCCCCAGCCAGCCTGGCCTACAGCAATATTCCATGTGTCTCATATCTGCATGTTTTCTTTTTTTTTTTTCATTGAACGGGGCGATACGTCCGTTTCTTCTTTTGCCCCCATTCTGTCAGTTTAAATTGTACAAAGTGGGGTGTGTTTTAGAGCATAGGCATTTTGTAAAAACCATAATTAGCTATGGCGTCACCACCTAAACCGACAGAACTATGCAATTGACCTCAACTGGATGCCACGACTGGTGCAAATGACACCGTTTGTGTTTTATGCTCAGGGATGTTACCTAGATATGACATCCCTTATTTCCCTCTCCCCCTCCCTCCCTGGCAGACATCCATACATGTTGTCCATATGTCTGTGAGAAAGGTTGAGGACATTATATCAAGCTCCAAAGCACCTGAAGGCAGGACAAGAAGCAACAGATGGAAACTAATCAAGGAGAGAAGCAACCTGGAACTAAGGAGAAATTTCCTGACAGGGAGAACAATTAACCAGTGGAACCACCTGCCTCCGGAAGCGGTGAATGCTCCAACGCTGGAGGTTTTTAAGAAGAGACTGGACAGCCATTTGTCTGAAATGGTATAGGACAGGGGTAGGTATTCTGGGAGTTGAAGTCCACGAATCGTAAAAGAGCCAAGGTTGCCTACCCCTGGTAGGGTTTCCTGCCTGAGCAGGGGGTTGGATTAGATGACCTCCAAGGTCCCTTCTAACTTTATTATTATTATTATTATTATTATTATTATTATTATTATTATTATTATTATTATTATTATTATTATTATTATTATTATTGAGCTACTAGTTAGCATCCACTAAACTATTTGCTGAATTATTTGCAGACTGGTTCACAGCAAACACATTCATCCAATTTTGTACCGGTAAGACATTGTGAGTGTCTGACTTTTATATAATAGTATGTATCTTGGTGACAATAACTGTCTAGTTTTCCTAACTTCTCTTCTTATTATACACTTCTATAACTATTTTGTTCCAAAAAATTCTCTCTCTCTCTCTCTCTCTCTCTCTCTCTCTCTCTCTCTCTCTCTCTCTCTCTCTCTCTCTCTCTCTCTCTCTCTCTCTCTCTCTCTGAACGTATAGTGCATAAAACCATAGGGATACTTATCGTACATACAGTAGCATCAAGAAGAACATTGGAAAGTGTCCCTGAGCAATCAAGTGATTAACTGTTGTTGTAGGAAGCCAAAAATGTGTCATTCCAAGGAATGATCTATTTGAAAAAAACAAAAACAAAACAAAACAAAACCCCTCATGTTCTTCTGAAGAACATACTGTATGTGCAGCAGCACATATTTCTTCAAGCTCCTATGACTTATGGATGTTGATGCTCATACATTTCGGGACGGATTACTCTAGGACTAAGAGAAGATATATACCTTTGTGAAACCACAAAAAGATTGGTGCGTGTGTCAGGCTTCACATATTAACTCAAGTGGCAAGCACCACTCATACTGGGGATCGTAAGGCCCTTCCTTCCTTCCTTCCTTCCTTCCTTCCTTCCTTCCTTCCTTCCTTCCTTCCTTCCTTCCTTCCTTCCTTCCTTCCTTCCTTTCCTTCTGTCTTCGTATTCAGATAAAACTTGCTTGATCTGCATTTCCGCTATGTACAATGATTGACAAGCCCTCCAATGCAGTAGAATGCATTGAAAAACACTATAGGTACTTCTCAACTCACAACAACCAATGAACCCAAAATTTCTAAGTTGCTAAGTGAAACGTTTGTTAAGCGAGTTTCGCCTCATTGTAGGACCTTTCCTGACATGGTTGTTAGGTGAATCATTGCAGTTGTTAAGTTAGCAGCGCGGTTGCTAAATGGATCTGAGGCTTTCCTTCTCAGCTGATCAGATGGCCCTGGGACACTGCCACCGTCATGTATATGAACCAGTTGCCAAGCATCCAAATGTTGACCAAGCAAATGCTGCAATGGTCATAAGTGCGAAAAATGGTCATAAGCAGTGGTGGGATTCAAATATGTGAACAAGCGGTTCTCTGCATGGATGCCGCTTCCGGAAGTCCATTCTGGGCCTGAGCAACAAAAAATTAGCTACCGGTTCTGCTGAACTGGTGCGAACCGGCTGAATCCCACCACTGGTCCTAAGTCACTTTTTTTCCAGTGCTATTGTAACCTTGAGTGGTCAGTAAATGAACTGTGGTAAGTCAAGGACTATCTGTATATATTTAACCCGCAATAGTAACTACTCATAAAAGGATAAATAGGACACTTTTATATCGGAGGAAAAAAAGAGTAACAGAAATTCATAAAGAGGTAACCAAGATACACAGAAGATACACCATTTCTTTGCTACCTTTAATTAGTTATATGGACCTTTTGCAACCCAGCTATAATAAGCATAGCCACAGTGAGCATCAAACGCTTTTACTAACTCTCAGGAAATTCCTCCTTAGTTCTAGGTTGCTTCTCTCCTTGATTAGTTTCCATCTGTTGCTTCTTGTCCTGCCTTCAGGTGCTTTGGAGAACAGGTTGACCCCATTCTTCTTTGTGGGAGCCCCTCAAAAATTGTAACACTACTATCATGTTACCCATAGTGCTTTTTTTCCACCAAACCAGATATACCCAATACCTGCAACACTTCTTCATCCGTATTAGCTTTAGAAAGATCTTTAGAAAGAATCTTTAGAAAGATCCAGCAACAAACTTAAAGGCAAAATAAAAAAAACGTACAGCTCCACGTACATTCTAGCAAAAAAAAAAAATCACTTCATTTCATGACTTTCCTGCATACTCTTCATTTTGTTTTTAAATCAGCCATGCAGAATCCCAATCTGAATTTCGAGAATAATCACAATAGCCTTGAAAAATGTGCTGTTCCTCTAAGCATGTCTTATTTTTTTCCTTCCATCACTAAAAGTTGGAGGTGCCTGTAGTGCTTGATAAGTGGCAAAAATAATTTTAAGGTGGCTTTCAAGCTTTTCAGGTCAAGCGGGCATCTGAAAATTAAGGTGCCTGCTGATCTAAAACAGCTGGTCACTTTGAGTAGAGGCCACTGTGGTTCTCAAACTTTTGCTGTGTACAAAAAGCTAGGATTGTGGCTTCTATTTAAATAAGGAGTGGTTGAAATTCCTTTTTAGTTCAGTTAAAATCATGCCTACCTTTTTTAAAAAAAAAAACAACAACCCAAGTCTGTGGTTTTCTATATGATGAATGACGGTAATTATTACTTCCATCCATATTCTAGATAAGCAGGTTAAGAATGAACTCCTTTGGTTGCAGAAATTAAGTACTTGATTATAATAGATGATTGTCTATTTGTTGGAATTCATTGCTGGGATGCATGTCTATGCAACAACTACAGTAGTATTCAGCCAGTAGATGGGAGTATTTACAAGTTTGGATCTATGGTATATACTCTATACTCTTTTGTTCTGAGTAGACTTTCCTGTTTCCTGTTATAGTTATATAGTTGAGCAGTAAAGTACATGGTGACTGTACACTTTTTTTGCTCTGTGTGGTGCTTTTGTGGGAAGAGTCCAGAGAAAGAAATATTTTGGAGAATATTAAAAAGGAAGAATATATTTCCCCAAAGGAATAATGGAGAAGATCTTTAAGAAAACAGAAACCAGCCTCCAGAAATCAGCTCTAGCCCCTAGGCAGAGGTCAGCTTTTAGAAATGCAAATTCAATAATCCATTCAGGAAGGTTGGGGCTAGGAAGCTAGAAGCTATGAGATTAGGAAGACAAAGACCTGGAAAATCTACATCCCCACCCAAATTCTAAAAGACATGACCTTTGGGGACATAATAGGATTAACTCACCAATAGCAATACCACACTCAGACTTAGGTCAAAGTACATTACACAGGAAATACAAAGCCTCAAACAGGAACAGGAAACCACCTGAAAAGCCCAAGAAAGTATAAAAACCCACCACTCCCTACTACATGTGGTCAGGTTTTTTTTCCCCAGAGCCATCTTTCTGTCTGGCTCTGCTCTTCAATAAACTCCAATCTTTTTTCTAAAGCAGTCTCCATTTTGTTTATTCCCAGCTTGGACTGGACCCTGATGAAGATTTTTCTTTCAACACTTTATATAAACAGAATTTCTAACACTATTTGATTGAATGACTGTAATTATCTAAGGTTGCAATGTTTGACTGCTATAAAGCTTATGTCATTCTTCTCAGAAGACTTCCTCCAGCATGCAATACACAAGTTTCTTCATACTCACATACCATAAGCAGGTACAAAAGCATCTGTGGTTTGGTCTCAATCAGATTGCAGGAGAGGCCATAGCTGGGAAGAATCTGATTATCTTTCTAATAAATAGGATCGGCTATTCCAGAAGAACCTGACATACAGACAGTCCTTCACTTAAGACAGCAATTTGGACTGAGGTGGTCATCAAGTGGGCCATGCCTGATTTTATGACCATTTTTGCTGAGGTCAATAAGCAAATTCAGCTTCTTCCATTTATTTTGCTGCCGAGAAGATCACCAACGGTGATCATCCAGTAATGGGTTTAACTTTGGCTGTAATGTTTGGCCAATCTTGTTGGCTCTCCTTATTTCTAAAATTTTAAATATTTTCTTTATGCCTACAGTGTTTCGTGAATGTCCAAACATTTGTTCACCATGCACAGCAGTAAGTTCCAAATTAGCATGCGTGAGTCATTATAAAAGCCATCTTTTTTAGTAAGGAGGTCTTCTACAGTATTTCTAGCAGAAGATCCCGCCACATTAATTTTTCTTCACAATATTCTATAAGAACTAATTGGAAGCTCAGCAATCTTCTAGTCCAATCTCTTGCTCAAGCAGGAGAACCTCTACAATTTCAGACAAATGGTTGTCCAGTCTCCTTTGGAAAGCCTCCGGTGATGGAGCACCCACAACTTCTGAAGACATTGGTTGATTGCTGTCACCGTTAGGAAATTTCTCCTTAGTTCTAGGTTGCTTCTCTCCTTGGTTAGTTTCCAACCATTGTTTCTTGTCTTGCCTTGTGGTGCTTTGGAAAATGAGTTGAGCCACTCGTCTTTATGGGAGATCAGACTATTTTCCAAAGTACCAAAAGGCAAGACAAGAAACAAAGGTTAAAACTAACCAAGGAGAGAAGCAACCTAGAACTAAGGAGAAATCTAGGGCCACACTGGAACAAAAGAAGGAAGACATTTAAATATGCCACCCCACTTCGTTTGAAAGTGATACAAACTAAGTTTTCTGTACATGAATCACAAGTATATGTTTTCAAAATTGATGTATAGAAATTACTTAAGCTTAACTTAACTACAGTTGCAATGTATGGCAGTGAAAGTTGGACCATAAGAAAGGCTGAGCGCCAAAGAATTGAGGCCTTTGAACTATGGTGCTGGAGAAGACTCCTGCGAGTCCCTTGGACTGCAAGGCGATCAAACCGGTCAGTCCTAGAGGAGATCAACCCTGACTGCTCTTTAGAAGGCCAGATCCTGAAGCTAAAACTCAAATACTTTGGCCACCTAATGAGAAGGAAGGACTCACTGGAGAAGAGCCTAATGCTGGGAAAGATCGAGGGCAATAGAAGAAGGGGACGACAGAGAATGAGGTGGCTGGATGGAGTCACTGAAGCAGTAGGCGTGAACTTAAATGGACTCCAGAAGATGGTAGAGGACAGGAAGGCCTGGAGGAATGTTGTCCATAGGGTCGCGATGGGTCGGACACGACTTCGCAGCTAACAACAACAACAAACTTTCAGAATGCCAACAACAATTCTTTTGATTTTTTTTTAATTGGGTATATTTTCACACACGTTTTCACTGCTGGCAAATTTGTATTCTTCAACTTTCCTTTTTCTATATCGCATCAACTTTGTTTTGAAAATGCACTTTTTCTTTTATCCAGCACATTTGTATGATAAATATAGTTTCGGTATAAGCATTCAGTTTGCAAGATGCCCTTTTGGGATGTCACTGTGCAATTTTTTAAAGGTCTAAATCTAAAAGCTGGGATTATCCCAGTCAGAATTAGGGTAGTTGTTTGAGGAATATAATGTACAGCTTTCCTTTTAAATGAAAACATTTGGACATCTGTCGGGTGTGAACTTGGACTATCATTCTAAATACGCAGCATTTAACTTTGGGGAGATTGTAAATTAAGGGAAATCTTTTTCTATTCATTTTTGAATAACTGAAATGTTACCAAAAAATCCTGAACACAGCATTTTTTTTATTAAAAAAAATAGCATGATTAAATTAATTGCAGTGTAGGGATTTTTAAAGTTTTGGAAAATTTACTGATATCTGGGCTGGTCATCATTTTTTCTTTTTTCACTGTAACCTCAACAGTGTTGGATAAATACTTCTAAAAAAAAACTGCCTGAAATTTATAAAACTATCCAGCTCTCCTCTTAAACATATATCATGCATACAATCTCGGACCAGTTACCATTTGAGCAAAGTTCACAACAGAATAGGTAAATGATCCAGAAACTTTGAACACCAGTGCAGAGAAGTGGTGGGATTCAAATATGGGAACAACCGGTTCTCTGTGTGGTTGCCACTTCCGGAAGTCCATTCTGGGCCTGGGCAACAAAAAATTAGTTACCGGTTCTGCCAAATTGGTGCGAACTGGCTGAATCCCACCACTGGTGCTGAGTGAATCTGGCTTTTGAAGGCAATCTCAGTTTGATATTTAATTCTAAAAGCTACAGAAAGACCTAGGTTTAAATGTTTGAAACAGGAACTAAATGAAAAGATAAGGATATTGTTGAGTTAAACTCAACCCTTGGTAACATCCAAGAAAAATCACGTCATTGTCTTGACATCAGTAGTTTTCCATTGCCTTTTTTGCAGATATTTTTCTGCCTTGAGATTCTCTGAGATATCCAAACCAGGTCTGATTCTGTTTAGTGTCCAGATTCAGTTGAGGTGTAATTGTAGTTTAAAATTCTGTCCACCTAAGTAACAGCTTGAGGCCTAAAGGTAAAAAGGTAAAGGTTCCCCCGCACATGTGTGCTAGTCATTTCCAACTCTAGGGGCTGGTGGTCATCTCCGTTTCAAAGCCGAAGAGCCAGCGCTTGTCCGAGGACATCTCCGTGGTCATGTGGCCGGCATGACTAGATGCCAAAGGCGCACGGAACGCTGTTACCTTCCCACCGTAGTGGTCCCTATTTTTCTACTTGCATTTTTATGTGCTTCCGAACTGCTAGGTTGGCAGAAGCTGGGACGAGTAACAGGCGCTCACTCTGTTACGCGGCACTCGGGATTCGACCCGCCAGACTGCCGACCTTCTGATCGACAAGCTCAGCGTCCTAACCCACTGAGCCACCGCGTCCCTGCTTGAGGCCTATCTGTATTTAAATATTTAAATATAGCATGGTGGTATTTATAGAGATGAGTATTAGTAAGGGAAGCTTCTTAAGAAGGCCTTTTTTAAAAAAAAAATGAAAAACAGATTAATTCAGACTGAAGGCTATTAAGCAACAAGGAATCCCCTAGAAGTGGTTTAAACATTCATGAAAAACAGCTAATGAATATTATTTCTCTCAAAACAATACTGTAATGTTTGGACAGATTGCTTTAAAGTGCCTCATTTATCATCCTTGTTAAGGCAAACTTTGACTAGCTAGGAAGTATGAATTGGACATACAATGCACTAAGGTGCATTGTGTGATTTTGTGTTGTTTTGCTGGGTAAAGTTATGAGACAACATGGGAATATTGTACGAGTGAACTGCGAACAATTAATAATTAATATTACTTAATTTGGCTTGTTCATATACCTTACTGAATTTCCACAAGATTTAAAATATAAAAACAAAATAAATAAAAGGGAGAGAAAAAATAGAGAGGGGGAGGGAGCAAAAGAATAAGGAAAAAGAAAACAAGGAAGAAAAGAGAAATTTCCAATTTTCTCTGATTTTACAAGCATAACATACATTAACCTTTTGATCAAAAATTGTATAATAAACAGTATTTCTATAATCATAAATAATTCTAGTCTTCGGATCCCAACATTAGTATAGCGATTTCCATGAAGAAAGAAACCTAGGCATAGTATTTTCATTAACAAAATTAGTTAATTTTTCCATCTTCACCAATTCTGTTAATTCCCCATCCATTTTTCAATTGTGGCATCTGTGGGTCTTCCCACCTAATTGAATGCAAGAGTCTAGCTGCTGTTGCTGTATCTAAAAAATATCTGGGTTTTTTTGCCCTCCAATTGGTTATCTGTCAAACCTCAGGAAAAACCTCTGGATTCAATTGTACATTTTGTTTTAAGAATTCTCTGAATTCAGATACCTATTTGGTCCCAACAACTCTTAGCTGTCTTTCATGTCCACCAGAGGTGATAAAGGGTGTCTTCAGAGTGATTACATTCCCAACACCCGTTTGACACACCATTGTACAACTTTGACAATTTATTTTTCCCCACAATTTTTTTTATTTTATTTCCAAAGTTCAAATACAAAATAAAGAAGAGAAAGAAGAAACAAACTAGCAACCATCAGACAAAAATAGTAAAAGAAACATGTATCTATATATCTATACACACACACACACACATATATATGCATATATACACATACACACACACACACATATATATGCATGCATATATATATATATATATATATATATATATATATATATATATATATATATACACACACACATATACATATACATATATATATATATATATATATATATATATATATATATATATATATATATATATATATATATATATATATATATGTTTTCGTAGATTCTCGCGGGTGTCTGTATGTGTAGGTCTAGAGTCTCGGGTTTCTTCCCGCGTTCCTTTCATCTTCAGAAAGTTGTGGCCACAACTTTCTGAAGATGAAAGGAACGCGGGAAGAAACCCGAGACTCTAGACCTACATATATATATATATATATATATTGTATACTGCTCAAAAAAATAAAGGGAACACAAAATAAGACATCCTACTACTAAATACAGTACATTGTGTTGTATACACACACACACACACACACACACACACACATGAATATATATATATAGGGACGCGGTGGCTCAGTGGGTTAGGATGCTGAGCTTGTCGATCAGAAGGTCAGCAGTTTGGCAGGTCGAATCCTGAGTGCCGCGTAACAGAGTGAGCGCCTGTTACTCGTCCAAGCTTCTGCCAACCTAGCAGTTCGAAAGCACGTAAAAAATGCAAGTAGAAAAATAGGGACCACTACGGTGGGAAGGTAACAGCATTCCGTGCGCCTTTGGCGTCTAGTCATGCCGGCCGCATGACCACGGAGACGTCCTCGGACAAGCGCTGGCTCTTCGGTTTTGAAACGGAGATGAGCACCGGCCCCTCAGAATACACTTGCTTGGTCCCAGACATGGGACAAATCTTATTACCTGTTTCAGCCTAGCCCAAGGCCATCTACAGGCAGTAGCCACAGCAGTGGCAGCTCATATTTGTGTAATTTTTTTGGCTTGCTAACAATAAAGGTCTCCCTTTATTCTTTGTTAGCAAGCCAAAAAAATTTACACAGACACACACACACACACATATGTGTGTGTGTGTGTGTGTGTGTGTGTGTGTGTGTTTTCTGAGGTTTTTGCGGGTGTTTGTATGTAGATCTTTGGTCATTCGGGTTTTTCCCCATGTAGAATTGGAGGTATCAGGGCGACGTTTCGACGAAATCTCATCCGTCATCCTCAGGCTGGTGGCTTCAGCTTCGTTCTTCTGGGAGAAGTATATATATATATATACTTATTTATTTATTCACAAAGCCTTGACAAATACTTAACATATATATATATATATATATATATATATATATATATATATATACATATATATATATAACACACACACACACACATACATACATACACAAATACACACATATACACATGACAATTTATCGGGTGTTAAACACCAAAGATACATAACCTTGTAAAAATTTTCTTTCAAATTACAGTTCAACCATACCCTCCCACTGTTCCAGCATTATATTATATTATTGCATTGCATTGCGTTGTATTGTATTCCATTGCATTGCATTCCATTCTATATTCCAATTTATATTCCATTCCATTCTCCATTCTATTCCATTCTAATTGTTTTGGCCAACTCAATCCAGGCTACTCACTCATTCTGCAATGACTTAGATTAGCATATCCCTGACAATCTTATCTATTGTCTTCTGTGTAAACCTCGTTCTTCTTAACTCTTAACTTTGTCTAGTTTGCCCTGTCAACCCATCTGAAATTTAGCAAGAGAAGGGAGGATGATAGTGCTCCAAAGATAGTTATTATAAAGACAGTGGCTATTATAGCAAATGTAATTACATATGGCCCCCAAACCACAAAGGCCTAAGCCAGTTTAAAAGCAGATTTTAAAAGGATCAAGTTATAAAAACCCATGAGTTGATTGCTATGAAAAGTAGCCTATGTTTTCCCATAATGATTTTGTTTATCTTTCATTCCCTCCTGCTGCAAAATAAAAACAAAAAGAAAAAAGAAAATGTCATTATTTACATCTTTCTCCCACAGATCCCAATCAGAAAATTGAATTTTATTTTTCTGTGTTCTGGGCATTAGTTTGATCTGGGCTGTTTCTGGTGTAATCCAAAATGAACCGAGCTATTTCTTCAGATATGCAATGGCAATAGCATCCATTTGTCTAAAAAGCCAATGTAATTACAAGAGAAGAACTGGGGGGGGGAAGGAGGGTTTTTACTTACTTACCAATGGTTTATCTTCCGATGTTAGAAAGATTGAAAGTGGAGAAGAAGAATTTTGGCTTGAGAAAATGAGGAAATTGAATTTTGAATTCAATTTTGTATGCTGATGTGATTCCAAAACAGGTCCTAGCCTGGCGCCGAAGTCAATAAACACCACCAGAGATAGAAGAATGGAGTTTTCACCTTCTTTTATTGGAGTTCTCTAGCAAGATTCTCAGAGATAAAGAGGTCCAGGCCCCAAATCAAATAAATAAATAAAACACTAGAATGGAATGGAATTCTCAAGGGAGGCCAAAGATCTTATCTTTACAAATGGAGATGGCTTCTTTAATGTCATCTCCATACTTTGTTACAACTCTCTCTCACACACACACACACAAACACACACACACACTTCTTTCTCTCTCTCTCTCTCTCTCTCTCTCTCTCTCTCTCTCTCTCTCTCTCTCTCTCTCTCTCTCTCTCTCTCTCTCTCTCTCTCTCTCATTTTCCTACAGGAAAAAGAGAAAAACCCCAGTCAGCCTTCCAAAGTTTTCCAAATTTTATCAGATTTTTCTTTGAGCTTCAAGTTCGGTTTGGAAAATGTGTAACTGAGACATTCTCTCAACTTTTTCTTTTGCGGTAAAGGCGGGAGGGAAATGAGAGGCTTCCAGCTGGTTGATAAGTTTATGAGATCTTTCCTTCTGCTTCTAGTCACAGCATGTTTGAAGTGCATGGATAAGATTACCAGTTATTGAAAGATAAGAAAATTGTTTTAAAATTGTTTAAAATCTCATCTTTTTCTTCAGCCAGTAAGTCTTTAAGTCCTAGGCCTATCTTTCTGAAATGCTACTTACATTACACACACACACACACATTTAACTTCATAGAAAGCACCCAGGGAAAGAGACAATTGAAACAAATTAAAACTAAACAATTGTGGCTACAAATAACAAACAAGAATCCATCAAAACTTTGCAAGGGAAGTTTCTAGGAACATCCATAAAACGATTGTCATTTTCTTACAAACCCCACGTAGAACAATGAAAGTGGTGGTTGCAATTCAAAAGTTTTTTATCTGTGTGTTTAAAGAATTCGCTAAACCACGAAGGCCTCTTTCAGGAAATCTCCATACAAAGAACAGATTACAAATTGAGTGTTGCATTGCCTCAAACCTTGCTTCCATTTTTTCAAAAGCCACAGACAAATTCAGTTAAACGGCTTGATCAAAGGGACATTAATGCATTCAATTATGTCCGAACATCACAGACAAAGAAAGAAAGGGACAATCTCTGGATTTTCTGCTAGTATTCCATCACATGGTTGTTTGCAAAACACAATTGTTTTTTTTTCATTTGGCACATCAGTTGCACCTATTCCAAGTCCTGAGGACTTTCTCACAATAATTCACACCTTAGTCTACTGCTGATTGGCTTACCATAACATGCTATATGTGGGGCTGCCCTTGAAGATGATTCAGAAGCTGCAGCTGCTCCAGAAATTCAACTCTGAGTCCCAAAGAGATCTTCTAGTCCAGGGGTCTTCAAACTTGGCCCTTTTATGACTTGTGGACTTCAACTCCCAGAATTCCTCAGCCAGTGTGCCTGGGAGTTGAAGTCCACAAGTCATAAAAGGGCCAAGTTTGAAGACCCCTGTTCTAGTCCAAACCCTTACTCAAGTAGAAGACCCTAAACCATTTCAGACAGGCTGTCCAGTCTCTTCTTAAAAGCCTCCAGTGATAAAACACCTACAACTTCTGAAGGCAAGCGGTTCCACTGGTTAATTGTCCTCACTGTCAGGAAGTTTCTCCTTAATTCCAGGTTGCTTCTCTCCTTGACTTGTTTCCATCCATTGTTCCTTGTCCTGTTTTCTGGTGCTTTGGAAAATAAGTTGACACCTTCTTCTTTGTGGCAGCCCCTCAAATACTGGAATACTGCTGTCATGTCACCCCTAGTCCATCTTGCTGCAGCTGCCAAAAAAGCCAACACAGTGCTAGGCTGCATTAACAGAGGGATGGAATCAAGATCAAGTGAAGTACTAATACCACTTTACAATGCTTTGGTAAGGCCACACCTGGAATACTGCATCCAGTTTTGGTCACCACGATGTAAAAAAGATGTCGAGACTCTAGAAAGGGTACAGAGAAGAGCAACAAAGATGATTGGGGGACTGGAGGCTAAAACATATAGGGAACAGTTGCTGGAATTGGGTATGTGTAGTTTAACGAAGAGAAGGGTGAGGGGTGACATGATAGCAGTGTTCCAATATCTCAGGGGCTACCACAAAGAAGAGGGAGTCAAGCTATTCTCCAAAGCACCTGAAAGCAGGACAAGAAGCAACGGATGGAAACTAGTCAAGGAGAGAAGCAACCTAGAACTAAGGAGAAACTTCCTGACAGTTAGAACAACTAACCAGTGGAACAACCTGCCTCCAGAGGTGGTGAATGCTCCAACACTGGAAGTTTTTAAGAAGAGACTGGACAGCCATTTGCCTGAAATGGTATAAGGTTTCCTGCCTGAGCAGCAGGTTGGATTAGATGACCTCCAAGGTCCCTTCCAACTTTTATTATTATTATTATTATTATTATTATTATTATTATTATTATTATTATTATTATTATTATTATTATTATTATTATTTTCTCTAGACTAAACAAACCCAGTTCCTGAAACCATTCTTGATATGTTTTAGTCTCCAGGCCCCTAGTCATCTTTGTTGCTCTTCTCTGCACTTATTCCAAAGTCTCAATATCTTTTTGTAAGGTGTTGACCAAAACTGGATGCAGTATTCTAAGGTGTGGTCTCACTAAAGTTTTCTATATCAAATCATTGGTAAGGACACCTCATTTACCATCCTGTAATGGGGTAACCCAAACTGGATACTAATACTTTGCGTGATAAGGAAGACTAGCTTCTCATTAGCCCACAGATATATTCTGTGTGCTGTACATGAAACAAAACATTTCTCTCCATTATTCTTAAGAAACATCTAGCAATTAGTTCTAGTTTCATCCTTTCTGTTATTAATTTTTCTGTTATTAAAACTTACTTATTTGAACAAGCCGGCCTGATCTAACGAGTTTGGGGTATTTTTAATTTTTAATTTTTAATTATTTATTGTTAGGGCTAGATTAATTTAATTTAATTTTTATTTTTTGTATGTTGTATTTTTATTGTCCTGTACACCGCCCTGAGTCCTTCGGGAGAAGGGCGGTATAGAAATTAAATAAATAAATAAATAAATAAATAAATAAATAAATAAATAAATAAATAAATAAATAAACTTTGAAGCTGATCTGTTGGGGCACATCTTTTGTCTACATAGAGCTCCTGCAAAGTATAAAACTATAACTTGTGGCAAATGAGTCTTGCATTGTGATCTTGACAATAACATCTTTCTTTCCCCCCTTATATTCCTGCCTATTTTTTCTCCAAAACAGACTCAGGATGAGCCTTGTTCTGTGCCATTGAAACAACAAGCTCTCTACTGCTGATTTTGATCCTCAGAAAAGTGATTATTTCCATATCTGTCTTCAAATACTTTCCCCCCCCCGTAAAATACAAAGAGCTAATGTTCACCAATAATGAATTTGCAGCTAAAAGAGGATGCTTTAAAGGAATATGAACCCATTTAACAAACAAACAAACAAACAAACTAGGAACGGCAGGAATCATTGTGCAAACTGAGAATTGTTGGTGAGTAATCTATTAGCAGAGTCTGAAGGGGTTGATCTTCAAATGTAAGTATGCGTTGTTGTTGTTGTTTTTTTTACTCATTGAAAGAGCACTTCAACTTAGCTGAGAAGAACTGAAAGATGTTCATTGTAGAACCAATAATGAAAATAATTTTAGTTCCTGGTTGCTTCTTTCTATATGTATGTTAAAATAGCTAACCGATATATGTTAAAAGGTAAAGGTAAAGGTTCCCCCGCACATGCGTGCTAGTCGTTTCCGACTCTAGGGGCCGGTGCTCATCTCCGTTTCATAGCCGAAGAGCCAGCGTTTGTCCGAGGACGTCTCCGTGGTCATGTGGCTGGCATGACTAGACGCCAAAGGCGCACGGAACGCTGTTACCTTCCCACCGGAGTGGTCCCTATTTTTCTACTTGCATTTTTACGTGCTTTCAAACTGCTAGGTGGGCAGAAGCTGGGATGAGTAACAGGCGCTCACTCTGTTACGCGGCACTCGGGATTCGACCCGCCAAACTGCCGACCTTCTGATCGACAAGCTCAGCGTCCTAACCCACTGAGCCACCGCGTCCCTGGCAACCGATATATGTTAGAAGGAGAAAAAAAAACCATGGAGAAGATTCTGCATTGAATGGTATTTATATTATTGGAAAACCACTTGGAAAAACGTATTCCTTAGAAAAGTGTGAGTATGGATTATAATGCAGCCATCTTTTTTAAAAAAAATCCTGCAAACCAAAGTGTTGATAAACTTACAGTCTGAAAAATCAGATTTGGAATGGAAGTACCGCAATTTAACTGTGTTTTCCATATTATACAATGCCTGGGGACAATATTTCTTATGTATATATATTTCTCTAATACTGTTCTTGAGATTAAAGAAATGGAATGGGCAAAAGAGAAGGCGTGCCTGCATTCACTAGTGCTTCGAAGTCTCAAAAGAATAAGACAAGTGAGTATCTGAGAATGTTTTATAGGTGGCACTTAGATCCTAAAAAATTAGCAAGTATGTATCCGAACTGCCAGCCTAAATGTTGGAGGTGTGGTGGTGAAGATGCAACGTATTTTCATATATGGTGGACCTGTAAAAAGGTTAAAGCTTTTTGGATTAGAATCTGGTGGAATATGCAAAAGATATTTAAGAAAAGGATAAAGTTTTGTCCGCAATTGTTTTTATTGGGTATTATTACTGATACTACTGTTGTGGACACTAAGTTGATGTTGAATTTAATTACGGCAGCAAGACTTTTAGTAGGGCAATATTGGAAGAAGGAGGAACTGCCGACTATAGAAGAATGGACTTTAAAAGTTTCCAACCTGGCGGAAATGGCAAAGATTTCGGCGTACTTGAAAGACCACTCGCAACAGAGATATATTGTGGAGTGGAAAAAATGGATTGATTATATCCAGAATAAATATGGGACTAAAAAGTTTCACCTAGCATTTGAATAAGTATTGATGTGATATTTACATTGCTTGTAGTTATTTTGTAAGAGTTAAAGTGCGATAGATTTAATAGTTTATGGTTGTTTGCATAAGGTAGATTATGATTGTTTGTATTTTTATACCCTGTATTTAGCTCTGGGAAGTCGGGGAGGGGGGAGGGGGAAGGGAGGGAGGTGTTGGGGAGGGTTGGGGAGAGGGGAGGGGGTTGGGAGGGGTTTTGTTTTGTTAAAAATAAAATGTATTCTAAAACTTTTCAATAAAAAAAGTGAGTATCTGAGAATAGGAGTCCTATTTTGAAGTTTCAGTTTCTTCCAAAAAGTAATCGCAAAGGTAATTCTATGTACCCTCATGGTGATAATACAGAGAATTTAGAAAAACAAACAAACAAGAAAATGGTGAGGGAAAAAAAAAACAATTTTTAATCACTCGGTTTCCTGCCACAGTTTGTTTGAGGAAGATTTTAATCCACTTCATAAAGTAACTTGTTCAATATGTAGTTGCATGATACAAACATTTCACTGAGGGGGAATTTTAATATAGTTCTTTTTTCTAGATAACTTTATTAGACGTTTAAAGGAGAGAGATTAAAATCTAACAAAAACCAATAAGCAAAGTAGAAAAAGAAAAGAAAAAAAAGTAACAAATGAAAGAACAAAGCCAAAAGTGTAGAAGAAAGAAAAAAATATATACAAAGAAATGCCTTCCACAGATATAAGGATAAATGTACATTAACCTCTTATTCCGCAACCGTGTTTTTTTTCTTCCCCCAACTGTTTGTTCAACAATTTCAAAAATAACTTCTCTGGTTTTGCTTCTATATTAACCTTTAAAATTTTCTGAATTAAAGCTTGTGTTCAAATGTCTCCAAGGTGCTTTTTCAAAAGGCAGTGGGGTTTTGTTCTTTCCTTGAAGACTGTTCTGTCCTCACGACACGTTACTCTGTGTGTAGCTTGAGATGCAGCTAAACGTACCTCTCTTCCAATAAAACAGACCGTCTGTATAGGTCTGGATGCTTTATTAAAGGAACGGGAACAGGAGGGGTGAAGCTGGGGAAAAATAGAAATATGTGCAATGAGAACCCAAGTACGAAATAAGCAGCACTGAGTATCGCTGGTGGAGACAAAAATGAACCAATAAAGATAAATCTAGGGACGCGGTGGCTCAGTGGGTTAAGACGCTGAGCTTGTCGATCAGAAGGTCGGCAGTTTGGCGGGTCGAATCCCGAGTGCCGCATAACAGAGTGAGCACCTGTTACTCGTCCCAGCTTCTGCCAACCTAGCAGTTCGAAAGCACGTAAAAATGCAAGTAGAAAAATAGGGACCACTACGGTGGGAAGGTAACAGCGTTCCGTGTGCCTTTGGTGTCTAGTCATGCCGGCCACATGACCACGGAGACGTCCTCGGACAAGTGCTGGCTCTTCGGCTTTGAAACGGAGATGAGCACCGGCCCCTAGAGTTGGAAACGACTAGCACGCATGTGCGGGGGAACCTTTACATTTTAAAGATAAATCTAAATCTGTCACGCTGTGTGGATGGTGTTATGTACTGGGCTTTTGGAATATCACCACATGAATTGCTGGAGAACTAACGGTTCTCCAGCAACCCAGACAGGATGTCTCCGGTCCTGCCATTGGTCAACTTTGGGTGGCAAGTATAGCTTCAACCCAATTGGTTAATACCATAGGGCCTGGCTATACATTGAAGCAGGGTGACTCCAATCTCTCAGTACAGTTTCTGCTTAAATAAAGTATGAGTTTGTCTGTACTCCTCTGCGTGTTCTCGTTCCCGCTCATCAGAGCCCACGACATAATAGTGGCGACGAGGGTGGGATCCTGCTTCTCCGCCTGAGGGCTGAAGTCACGAGTGGACGGCATTACTCGCTGGAGGGAAGAAGCATCTTTTTTTAAAAAAAATCCATTTATATCCCGCCCTTCTCCGAAGACTCAGGGCGGCTTACAAGCTTAGCAGTAGCCTTCATTCTATGTATATGCCTGCTTATTAGGGCTTTCACACACACCCCAAGCGGCATTATTACAAAGTCAGCTTAATTGCCCCCAACAATCTGGGTCCTCATTTTACCTACCTCGGAAGGATGGAAGGCTGAGTCAGCCTTGAGCCTGGTGGGACTCGAACCTGCACTAATTGCAGGCAGCTGGTGTTACTTAAGGAGGCATTAGCCCACTGCTCCACCAAGGCTCTTTCCCCCCCTCTCTAGCCAACTAGTAAACTACACTAGGAGCCGCGTGCTCAGAGGAAGCGTTCCCTGAGACTAGAAGCAGGATTCAACAGCAGCTGCCGGTAGACGAGGCCACAGCCGCGGCTCAAACTATAGTGACTCATAGAGGAGCATTCAAAGTCAAATGTTTGCAATTTGGGGTTAGCGTTGCACCAGGCATTTTCCAAGGAATTATGGAGCGCACACTTAAAGGAATTCAGGGTGTCTGTCCTTATTTTGATGACATTCTCATTGCCGGGGAATCCCCAGAAGTATTGGCCAACAGGCTCAGGGCTGTGTTACAAAGGCTACGCGATGCGGGCCTCAAGTTAAAGAAAAACAAATGTATTTATTGTAGTATTCATCAGAGCCCACGATATAATAGATGGGATGTGGGCTTTGTCCTCAGATGACCACGTGCCACAGATTAGGGTGGTTTCTTCCTGGTGTTTCTGCTTCCTTCCAAATGCTAAAGGAAATGGAGTCTGGCTTCCCAGGATGCACTTGTTCTGGGAGTGAAGGTTCATGGGTAGATGACTCTAAATAGGGGCCGGGTCAGCTTCAAAACAATACAAATTGGTATTTGCCCCCCTCCCGGCCACTGCACCACCACGGTTTTCTAGATGTGGTGGGGATGTTTCCTGACTCTCTCTCTCTCTAATCTGTCTATCTATCTGTCTATCTATCTATCTATCTATCTATCTATCTATCTATCTATCTATCTATCTATCTATCCATGCATCTTTCTTTCTTTCTTTCTTTCTTTCTTTCTTTCTTTCTTTCTTTCTTTCTTTCTTTCTTTCTTTCTTTCTTTCTTTCTTTCTTTCTTTCTTTCTTTCTTTCTTTCTTTCTTTCTTTCTTTCTTTCTTTCTTTCTTTCCCTTCAATTTTACATCCTGGGAGGCAGAGCAAGATGGTTAAGGCAAAAGCAGGACTATTACAACCCCCATGAAAACCATCAACCAAACGCCTTCAAATTCACACGCTTAATTTTTGAGGAATTAAAACCGTTATCAGGACTTATCTCACAAATCCCCTTTCATTTTGATGGGGAATGCACTTATTTCTTGCCTGCTGCAATTGCAAGGCTCTTGGCAGTAAAGATATAAGCATAATATGTCCAGGGTAAAAAATTAAAATCATATAACTGTAAACTGTAAAAGCACAATTGTAATCATCCACCCCAGGTCTCATGCATCTCTGCTGCTCCTCTGGAAGACTAAAACAGTTTCTGGAAACTTAACATTCTTGCATCAGTCTCATTTCAGTTGGGAAGCTACTCCAAATTTTAGGTTTTGCCATAGGGGGAAATGCCTATGATACTTCATAATATGTCTCCCATGGAAGTGGGGAATTACTAGCAGTTTTTCCCAAGTCAGACTAGGCAGGCAAATTAACTGTGTCAACAGGAGGAGGAGGAGGAGGACACACTTTAGTATGAAGCTGAGAAACATATCTTTGGAAATAGCGCAATTTTACTTCCCTTCTCTATATATTTGATGCTTAGAGAACTTGATCATTTAGCTTTAATCGTTTCAAGAAGTTCCCCTTGATTTTTCCTGCTGGTATTTTCTTAGCTGAGAGAGAAGGCAAATGAACTCAGCCTAATAATTAATCCAACATCACGTAGGTTGTTGTTGCTTCTAGTGGAAGCCTAATTTTGGAAACTACATCCACTCTTATGAGATATATGTGTGTGTGTGTGTGTACACACACACACACATATACATATATACATATACATGCATACATACACACACATACACACACATACATATACATACATATACATACATATATACATATACCTGCATACATACACATACATACATGCATATACACACACACACACACACATATATATATATACACACACACACATATTTCCTACTGTATATTTTAATTCTCTTTGTAGATGTTGTTTGATTGCATTTTGCTTGGTTTATTTTATTCTTCAGATATCCATATTTGTAGCATCCTGAAGGTTTTTAAAGACGGAAGGTTAAGGATATGAAGTAGAGCAAATACATATAAGACAGAATCCTTTTTTTTTGTAACTCCCTAAGCTTCTCATACATACTTATATATTTGTTTAGTTATTTATTTAATTTGTACACCAGCCACCTCCCAACAGGTCTGGGAAGTTTACAAGTGTAACCTAAAAAAACAATAAAATAGTACACAACGAAGAAGAATGAAAGAATAAAACATGGCAAAATTTTGTCTGGATGAGAGTCCTCTCATCCAAAAGAGGACCTGTACCATCCATGCCAAAGGCCTGAGTGAAAAGATGGATTTTCAAAGCCTTTTGAATAGAAATATGTTCCTCTTCATTATATGTAGTATAGAGATGTTTGCAGCTTGCTCATTCATTCATTCCTCATAAGAATGTTGGAACAGTTCATTACTGCTTTGTGTACTATAGCCAAATTCTGTGCAGTAGCATATGAGACCAAACAGGAATTGTTATCTGTTAAGTGCTAATTGGACTAGAAACTTGTGGCATTTTAGCTCCTAATTGTATTACTGTAAACTTTTTTGAAACTGACCAGTAGTTATTCTTTGGACTTGATTAGATAGTATCTCGGGGTTAGACTTATAACTAACTTACTGGTTGTTTCAAATTAAGGTAGTGCTAATTAATTCAAAAATACTTGGAGAACTATATGCGTTCTATAATTTATTTATTTATTTATTTATTATTTGGATTTATATACCGCCCCTCTCCCGAAGGACTCAGGGCAGTGTACAGGGCAATTAAAACACTATATACAACACATAATATACAAAAATTAAAATAAATTAAACCAAGTAGCCCTAAACAATAAAACACATTCTAAAATTTAAAATTTAAAATTTAAAATCTAAAATCCCAGTCCCTCAGTCCAGGCCTGCAAGTTCAAATAGCCAAGTCTTTAGGTCGCGGCAAAAAGAGCGAAGGTCGGGAGCCATCTGGAGCTCAACAGGGAGCTGATTCCAGAGTGCAGGCGCGCCCACAGAGAATGCTCTCCCCCTGGGTGCCGCCAGTCGGCATTCCCTGGCCGACGGCACTCTGAGGAGGCCCTCTCTGTGGGAGCGCACAGGACAATGGGAAGTTAACGCCGGCAAAAGGTACTCCCGTAAATAATCCGAGCCCATGCCATTTAGGGCTTTATAGGTCATCACCAGCACTTTGAATCTCACCCAGAAGACAACTGGAAGCCAATGCAGCTCGCGGAGCAGAGGTGTTACATGGGAGTATCGGGAGACCCCCATCACAACTAGCGCGGCCGCATTCTGCACCAGCTGGAGCCTCCGAGTGGTATTCAAGGGCAGCCCCATGTAGAGAGCGTTGCAGTAGTCTATCCGAGAGGTCACGAGCGCATGAGTGACTGTGCGTAGGGCATCTCGGTCCAAATAGGGCCGCAACTGGCGCACCAGGCGAACCTGGGCAAAAGCCCCCCGGTCACAGCTCCTATATGATCTTCTAAACTGAGCTGTGAGTCAAGAAGGACACCCAAGTTCAAAGCCCTATCTATGGGGGGCCCTATCTACACCTCACCCCCTATAGATAAAGGTGGAATAGAGTGGACAACCCAAGATGCCGGTATGCACAGCCACTCGGTCTTGTCGGGATTTAGACGAAGCCTGTTCCTCCCCATCCAGACCCTCACTGCCTCCAGGCAACAGGACATCACGTCGAGGGCATCACCGGGTTGATCTGGGGTGGAAATAAAAAGCTGGTTATCATCAGCGTACTGATGATACCCCACCCCAAAACCACGAATGATCTCACCCAGCGGCTTCATATAGATGTTGAACAGAAGGGGCAAGAGGACCGACCCCTGAGGGACTCCACAAACGAGAGGCCTTGAGGCCGACCTCTGCCCCCCTGCCAACACCGACTGCGAACGATCCAGGAGGTAGGAGGAGAACCAATGTAAAACAGTGCCACCCACTCTGAACCCCCTGAGGCGCCGCAGTAGGATACCATGGTTGATGGTATCAAAAGCCACTGAGAGGTCTAATAGGACTAGGACAGAGGAGCAACCCCTGTCCCGAGCCCGCCAGAGATCATTCACCAGTGCGACCAATGCCGTCTCCGTGCTGTACCCGGGCCTAAAGCCCGATTGGTAGGGGTCCAGATAATCCGCTTCCTCCAGGAACAGAGGAAGCTGATGTGCCACCACACTCTCAACAACCTAATAATGGGTAGTCTTATTATTATTGTATAACAACTGTATACAGAGTTTAGACTTATGCAATTATCTTAGGTTACAACTTTAGAAGTATTTTTGGTGAAGACATATAAGACTATTATTAGCTAATATTAGCACATCCAATCATACCCCACCTCATTGTGTCCTGTTATGCTGCCTGTGGTGTATACTCCAAACGGAGTCACACAAGGCAGGAAAGTCATTCCAGCTGCCCAGCTCAAGCAAGTAGGGTAACAGTGATACAGGAAGATGCTAAAAACATCAACCTCTTCAATAACAACAGTGCTAAGAAGCTGCTAGCAAAGCTGGCACTTATCTTAGAATCCTTGAGAGTTGCAAGGCATAACCTTGATCTCCTCTAAGATCCATGAAGCCTTATCAGATCATTCCCAGGAGAAGGCTAGCAGTTTGGGGAGATTCTTGTAACTTAAATAGAGGACAATAAAGGTGCTTACTTTAGATATTTATGAGTGGCTATGGTTTCTTGGAGGGACGCAGTGGCTCAGTCGGTTAGGACACTAGGTCGGCAGTTTGGCGGGTTGAATCCCGAGTGCCGCATAACAGAGTGAGTGCCTGTTACTCGTCCCAGCTTCTGCCAACCTAGCAGTTTGAAAGCATGTAAAAATTGCAAGTAGAAAAATAGGGACCACTATGGTGGGAAGGTAACAGCGTTCCGTGCGCCTTTGGCGTCTAGTCATGCCAGCCACATGACCACGGAGACATCCTCGAACAAGCACTGGCTCTTTGGCTTTGAAACAGAGATGAGCACTGGCCCTTAGAGTTGGAAACAACTAGCATGCATGTGTGGGGGACCATTTACCTTTACCTTATGGTCTCTTGGACCTGACAACAGCATCCTTTACAAAGCTCAGAAGAAAGCACTCTGTATTTCATCAAGAAAATCACAAGCATAGTTTTCAGAAGACTTAGCTCCCTTGAGAAGTCTTTAATGCTGGGAAAGGGGGAAAGAAAGAGAAAAACAGGTGGAGGATAGGTGGAGGAGAAGGTGGCTTCTAATATGTCTGTGGAGATTCTCAGTCAACCAGGTCATGGTTGTCCCAAAGGTGTTTTTTCAAGAGGCAACTTGACAGCAAGCGGACTTGAAGAACTGAAGAAGCTTCTTGAAAGAGAAGCGAAATGTCTTCAAAGTAAAGCAAGAAAATCCAGTTGCCTCTATGAAAAAGCGGTTTGGGTGGCTTCTAACAATTAACACCATCTTGATGGCATATAATCATCACTTGATATTGTAGATGTAGTGTTACTGAAATAACTTTATGTGTTCTGCTTGTCAAAAATGTCAATGATCCAAACCAAAGGCACTTGGACTTTGGATTGATGTTTTACACGCACATACTAAAAGGGTAGAGTTTGCGTTACCACACTGCTTCCGTCCTCTTGCCTTTTTTGACATCTGCCATGGACACCACTGGACTAAAACAAACAACCTGAATCCAAAACTCTGAATCTAGTGGAATTCAGATGTAATTCACACATTGGTCTGCTAATTCACACATTGGTTTGGAGACGAACAGCTCAAAGGTCTCACTCAGTTTAAGAGATAGCAAGGCTGCCTTATTATATTTGGAATCTCTGAGTGAAGACTGAACATCATCCGATCAAAATCTCATGAATAGCCTAAGTCAGCAATGTTATTCACTTCTTTCCATATTTACCAGAATCTCCCCCAAACAGCTTGTCTTTCCCTGGGAATGATCTGATAAGGCTTCATGGATCTTAGAGGAGATCAAGGTTATGTTCTGAACCAGCCCTCTTCTGGCCTTGTAATAAGGCAAACCCCTATTCAGAAAGAAGAGACTGGAGAGCGTCCAAGGCTAAAAGGCATCTGCCAAGATTTATTACGCAGTTAACAAAAACACTAGAGCTTGTCTTCTCAAGCGGAAAAGTTGCTTTCAGCAACCAGCCCCTCCCCAAACACTCCTTTTATAGAGAGCTCAGGGCGTGGTCTCCCTGTGCCTCCTCCCGAGGAGTCCCGCAGACTTTCTTTGTTTGTTCCTGCTCGACTGCCTCCTGCGTCGGGCGTCCTTGAACAGGGCCAGCTGTGGGTCATCTTCCTCCGCACTCTCGGGCTCACGCAGCTGAGAAGAGGTCCCCGGCTGAGGGCTCTGCAAAGCCTCCAAACCATCATCAGCCGGTTCGTTTCCCTCCTCCCCCTCATCTGAGTCATCCGATACATCGGAGCCGGCTGTCGGACCCACAGGCTGGCCCTGAGTCACAACAGGTTATGCCTGGCAACTGTCAACTGTCAAGTTGCTCTTCTCTGAATTTTTCTCAAACTCTCGACATCTTTTTTGTGATATGGTGACCAAAACTGGCTGCAGTATTCCAGGTGTGGTCTTAGTAGGGCCTTGTAAAGTGGCACTAGTACTTTGTGTGATCTTGATTCTATGCCTCTGTTTACACAACCCAGAATTGTATTAGCTTTTTGGGTTGCTGCTGCACACTGCTGGCTCATAGTCAAGTGATCGTTCACTAGGACTCTAAGGTCCCTCTCACAGTTACTATTTTTAAGCCAGGTCTCACCCAATCTGTATTCGTGACTTTGTTTTTTCCTGCCTAAGTGTAGGACTTTTCTTCTCTCCACATTGAAACTCATTTTGTTGGATAGGGCCCATTGTTTGAGTTTGTCAAGATCTTTTTGGATCCTGAATTTGTCTTCTGGGGTGTTGGCAGTTTGGTGTCATCTGTTAAAGTTTAATGATGTTCATAGATGGTTAAATTCTAGCTTAAAACATGGCATGGGTCTATCTTTGAGAAGTTTTGACATGCCGTACCTGGAATGCCTACAGGAAAACTATGGACTTCTGCAAAAAATAAAAAAAAAATAAAAAATGGGGACATTTGATGTCATGTGTTAGTTTAACAGAACTTGTCAACTCTCACCTTTTGAATTGCCTGTACATCACGAAAAAAGAGGGGGGGGGAAATGAAGCACTGTGATCCTGATCTAACTCACTGTTTGAAAATCAAGTTGAATGTTGTTGTTTTTTACAAATTCTGCAGCGCAGAACAGTTTTATTACTACTCTACATTTTTCCATATGTTAAAATGAGAGTCAGGTTCAGATACCAAGGTGAACATTTTACGGCGAGCGAAACATAAAATGTTTTTTCCCCCACTGTTGAAAATGTAATTGAAAAATGAAGAGAGAGGGGAGAAATGGAATATTTCCAACTTAGAACTAATATTGACCGTGTTCCGTAATTTCCTCTTGAAAATGTAATTGAAAAAAAAAAAGAAAAGGGAGAGAGGAGCAATTGAATAGTTTCAATTTAGAACTAATATTGACCTGCTCCATAATTTTCAACATTTGAAGATTTTGTTCCAGACTGATACCATATCAATCCTATCCCTCCCCCCATTTTTGTTCATCTCTGCAATGCACATAAAATGAATGCAAAATGACTTGCTTAGTCTTATTCAGGCTGTCTTACATAGCCAATTAACAATAGCAATGTGTAATTGCATTAACTATAAAACAGCACAGTGACAGATTCCCTACCAGACCCTTGCCAAAATGTTTAAATCATTTTTTTCTTGTAAAGACCTGAAGCTGAGCTGGACTCATTTTGTATGCTAAGTACAAAAGTGTTTTCCTGAAGCAAAGAAAATGAATTTTCATACAATGTGTAGATGTGCGTAAACCATGGAATACCTCACAGAATTAAAATTAACCAAACCTTCCTGGTAAAATATTCATTAAAAAAAAAAAGATTATATATTTCAGTCCACAACCAAGACATTTAATGCTATAAAACCCAAAGTCATAGTTACTTACAAATGAGTCTTAATAATAACTGGGTTATCAGTTTCTTTCTTTCTTTTTTTTAAAAAAGGGAGACAAAATAGGTGCAATCTTTAAAGGCTGAACTTGTGCTGTTTACTTGAACTTTTTCCTACAATTATAAATCCTTACTTCTAAGAATAGAATAGAATAGAAGATGGAATAGAATAGAATAGAATGGAACGGAACGGAACGGAACAGAACAGAACAGAACAGAACAGAACAGAACAGAACAGAACAGAACAGAACAGAACAGAACAGAACAGAATAGAATAGAATAGAATAGAATAGAATAGAATAGAATAGAATAGAATAGAATAGAATAGAATAGAATAGAATAGAATAGAACTGGAAGGGACCTTGGAGGTCTTCTAGTCCAGCCCCACCCCTGCTTACGCAGGAGAATCTATAACATCTCAGACAGGTGACTGTCTAGCCTCTTTTTAAAAATCTCCACTGATGGAGTGCCCACGATTTCTGGGGGAAATAATAGCAGATCCTCAACACATAGAAGAAGAGACTGGACAACCATTTGTCTGAAATGGTGTAGGGTTTCCTGCCTGAGCAGGGGGTTGGACTAGATGACCTCCATGGTCCCTTCCTCCTCCTCCTCCTCCTTCTTGCATGAGAGAAACTCTTTTGTGGATTTAGTTTCAAAGAATAGCATAAGCCTCCCAAATATGCTCCTGAAACAGGTAAATGGAAAGTGTCAGTTTTACTCAGAGCATTTGGAGAAGTAGATTCTAATATTCTTATTTTTTTTTAAAAAAAACAACCTAATTGATCACACTACATACAAATGAAGTGACATCTTTATTTCATGCTTTGTACCAGTACCTTGCTAAATTGTTTTAAGAAGCACCCTGAAGCTCCTAGCTCTTTCAGAATTAACATCTCTTCAGTTCACACTTTTTTTTCTCTGGATGGATCAGCTTTTTTTTTTTTTTTTTTTGGAAAGCTGGACCAGATTCCACCGATCCATGGCACATCCACTGATTTCCCTCAGCTGTATCACCTCAGATTCTGGAAAGC
>NW_027673459.1:0-36459 GCF_964194415.1 Vipera berus
AATTTGCCAAGTCTGAATTTTGATCATATGACCATGGGGATGCTGCAGTGGACATAAGTGTGAAAAATGGTCTTAAGTCACTTTTTTCAGTGCCATCGTAACTTCAACCGCATTTGATCCATGTGCTCATTTGGTGTTTATTCCTTTCCTTTCCTGACAGCATCAATGGCAAGCGATATTTTGAGTGCCAGCCGAAGTATGGAGGCTTTGTGAAGCCTCAGTATGTCACCGTGGGGGACTTCCCAGAAGAGGACTATGGGCTGGACGATGAAATGTGAGAGAAGCAGACAGGTGGAGGGAAGCGGAGAGGATCTCCATGGCCCCTGCTTGCTGGCAGAGCCCTCCCGGTTGCCGCGGTTTCTGCAGAGCACCACCACTGTGCTCTGATCCCAAGTCGGGGGTAGCTTGTGTGAAGCAGAAGACCTGTGTGTTTCGACGTGTTGGTTGTTTGTCCCTTTCCCCTGGTTGTCTCTGTTCAGTGAAGATGCCGCATTGCCTGATTTTTCCATGCACTCCCTTTAGGTCAGTAACAGAGAATGTCTTTGATTGTGGTAACCATTTGGGGGAGGGAGATAATGATGATGTCTCCCCAAATTTCCCGTGATAGTGAGTGGAAGCTGAGATTGAGGGTTCTGAACAGATGTATATACAACTCTGCTTTCAAAACAAAACAAAATCTAAACCGAATAATTTTGATGACTGTGCTTTTTTTTCTTCCATTGTGGGTCTTTGTCGTTCAGTTTTGTTTTTGTGCTGCTGGAAGATGCTATGTGATCATTACAAATTAAAGTTTTGGAAGGGGGCGGTCAGATACATTCCAGACAAACATGCTTCAGAGTGAATTTCTTTTCTCTCTCCAGGCAAGCAAAAACTGGCAAGGAAATTTTCAGAAGTGTGGCCTTAAGCCGAGCCAAGGTGCTGGTGGTACAAACCACAAGGACATCATATGATGTCATAATATAAGGGAGGGGAAAATGTGAGGTTGTGCATATGACATCACTTCCTCTTGGCTTTTGGTCTATCTCAGGCATGTCAAACTTGCAACTTTTTCCCCATTGCCGGCAATGGGGAGGGCACGGTTCCGTGATGCATCTAGCAGCTTGACATGCCCGATCTAGCTGGAGGAGTGGGATTCTATGGCCTGTGTTCTGCAGCCCTTCTATCAAGATGGGTTTAATGCACCTTGTCACATTCCTCCAAAACCCAAAATAGACAAATTGTGATTCTTCCAGATTTCTTTATTGTTCCTTGCCCATAAGCAGAATCTTGCCAAAATAAAGCAGGCTAACTCGGGGTCTCACTTGATTTTCTTTGCAAGGGGGGGAGGAGGGGGTCCCTAAAGCAACACAGATTCTTTTGATTGGTCTGGCGCCATTTCCAACTTATTTATTTACCTCTTCATCTGCAACCCAGATAGCAGTCAGAGAGAGTGTTAGATACCTGAGTGGGCAGGGATAATTCTAGTCTGGTCTCCTGACCTCTGTGGGGAAGTGACTTGGAACCCTTGGCTAGGCTGAGACCGCCCATCACTGCCCTGGGCTTTCTTGGGGCAGAGACTCTGCGGAACTAATATATTCCCTAGACCAGGGCTCTCCAACCTTGGCTACTTTAGGACATGGACTTCAACTCCCAGAATTCCTCAGCCATTCTGGGAGTTGAAATCCACAAGTCCTAAAGTAGCCAAGGTTGGAGACCTCTGCCATACACTAGAATTTTGCAATCTAACTGGTGGATTTCAACTCCCGGAATTCTCTCACCAGTTTTCCTGGCTGGGGAATCCTGGGAATTGAAGTCCACTACTCTTCATGGCCAAACTGAAAATCATGGCCCCTCCTCCAGGCTTCCGGGGAACGCCCCCAGGGCAGCGGCCAATAGGAAGCGAGCCGATCGCGGAGAAGTCTCAACGATCTAAGCGACCTCTTGGGGGGCCGCGCCCGGGACAGTCGGTGAGCCGCCGGGCTCAAGCGGGGAAGGGGGGCGGCGGGGGTCTCCGTTGCAGCGGCCTGTGCACCCCCTCCGGCGGACAGACCTAGATCCCGGCCGGGGTAGAGGGTCCTGCTGGGTCTGTCCCCACGACCCGCAATTCGGAGCGATGCTCGAGACATTCCTTGCTTGGGGAGGAAGCAAGCTGTGACCCCTTTTCAGGTGCATCGAAACACGTGAAACTCCGGGGTGGGTTTGCACGTGGGAAGAGGGCGGTGCGTGGCCATTCCGGGGCGCGGCGCTGCCTCCGGGGTCCCGACCGTGCAGGAGATAACTCCGTCTGGATAGCGAAGACCCCTCGCCGCTGGAAGGACGCCTGGCCCGGCTCGGCTCCCGGAGGCGGTGGAGCCCCTTGCCCCGACTGCCTCTCCCGGCTCCGGCCTCATGGCCAGGCACAGCCGGCTGCAACGCGAGGTGCTCGGCCTCTACCGGCAGTTCCTGCGCGCCTGCCGAGGCAAGCCGGGCTTCCTGCCGCGAGTGCAGGCCGAGTTCCGCCGGGCTGCCCGCATCCCGCGCACCGACGTGCTGCTCATCGAGTACCTGCTGCGCCGCGGGCAGAGGCAGCTGGAGCAGCTCCGGGAAGGGCACGCCACAAGGATGGGCTTCTTCGCCCCGGGGAAGCGGCAGCATCAGCAGGAGGACGCGCAATCCTGAGCGGAGGATCGCTCGCAGCGATGCCCGCTCGCTGCAGACAACCCGGAGGGCCGGACGCGGGGGGGGGGCGGCTTGCGGAGGCCCAGGATGGGTCCCCCGGCTCTGCAGAAGCGTCCGTGAAGGATGCTGTAGAGAAGCAGCTGGTCTCTCCGGAGTTGTGTGGATTGCGTACGTGTGTGCATTTGAAATTGGAATTTGCAGCTTGAGTCCCGGCTGAGACTTCTCAGAAGATCCCGCAGCTCCCCGTTGTGCTCCATCCAGCCTCGTCCCTCTTTTCGTGGAAGGGGGACAGCCGTCACGTCTGCACGGGAGGCACAGCAAACTTCCACTTGGCATTCTTGTCCCGATGTTACAGAGGGCTCCCCCCCTGCAGGAATCCCTTCCAGGCCGGTGTAAATCTGTTACGTGGGGGTGGGGAAGGGCGTGTACAATGGTCGTGGAGAAACAGACGCTGGTTGGTTTGGGTCAAGCTTTCTCCACCTGGAACTGCAGACAACAGAAACACTCCAGCAGAAATACTGTTAAACCTTTGCAACCGGGGCCAGCAAGTGTTATCTTTTGACAATAGTGGCTAAATGGCTGTTTTCTGGGTTTTTTTGTTTGGTTTAAGACCTGTCTCTATATTTATCAATTGCATTCTATTGTTTTGTTTTGTTTTGAATCTGTGAAGGGAATTGAGGCTTTTGAACAAAAATCAAAACTGTTATTGCTAATTTGTGTGCAGTATTTATTCTAGTTGTGTTTTGGATTGCAGTCTGTTGTAAAGGAACATTCTAAAGTATGGTAGATGATTCCAGCATTTTCGACAAGGAAGTTACCATTATTGTATAATAAATAACTAGTTCCACTCTAGGGCTTCAGGAATCTTATAATTAAGGTGTCAACATGTCCCTCCAGGGCATCAGAATAAATGAAAGAAGTTCCTGGGATTTCCCCCCCCCCAACATTCGGTTTTTACTTTCATAGCATTTTAATCAGACTGCAAAAATGGCTAATTTGCAAGGTGGAAATGCAGATATCTGCGTCCTGCGACTACGAATCTCAAGATTGTATCAGGCTGCTGCATTCTTTGCCAGTCAAAACCGATACAAGACAGGTCAATGCATGCTAAAAATGCACCACTCACCCAGGTGTGGATTTTTTGTGTGGGTGTGGAGGCTTAGAAACCAAAAGAGGTGAGTTCTAGTCCTGCCTTAGGCATGCAAGCCAGTTGGATGACCTTGGGGTGTTGCGCTCCCTGTTAAGTCCACCACACAGGGTTGCTGTGGGGAAAATGGGAGTCAGGAGAGGCAGGTTGGGATGTTTGTTTAAAGGATTTATTAGACTCCATTTCCATAAAATAAAGGTTTTATAAGTAATCCTCAACTTAGAGCTATAATTTGAGCCCAACATTTCTATTGGCATTCTTGTCCCGATGTTACAGAGGGTCCCCCCCCCTTGCAGGAATCCCTTCCAGGCCGGTGTAAGTGAGTTTTGCCTCATTTTATGGCCTTTCTTGCCAGTGATTAAGTGAATCACTGCATTTTAAGTGATTAAGTGAATTAGGCTTCCTCATTGACTTTGCTTGTCAGAAAGCAGGAGGATCAGGTGACCCCAGGACGCTGTGACCATTCTGAATGTGAGACAGTTGTCAAGCATCTGAATTTTGATCACGTGAAAACGCTGCCACGGTCATAACTGTGGGAAATGGTCATATAAGTCACTTTTTCAATGCAGTTGTAACTCTGAACGGTGACTAAATGAATGGTTGTTAAGTCAAGGACGCCCTGTGTATAGTTAAACATTAGGAAGAAGACGAGAAAGGCTGGCCTTGAAACTTTGATCCCTGGTCCCTGGATTCACTGCCGGCACGTAATCAACCTGCACAATCTGCCAATAGCTTATCCAAGATCCGGATAATGAGGATACAGGCAGGGTCTTAAAAAGGGGAAATGAGGTCCCCCGTTAATGAAAAACACCCCATTTGTCATGCAAAGGCCTAAAAAATGAGAAACTTTTCATTGGATTAGTGGCACTTTTTGCATGCAGTTCAGCTCAGGAAGTCCTGAATATTCGCTTGAACCCCACTTAAGCAACACCTTGGCTTGAGATACTTGTGAATGCAGCCCGCGTGTCGGAGTGGAGGGAGGGCGGTTCCACCTTTTGCTTCCTATTCCAATTGGGAACTAAATCTACCAGCATGCATTTCCACCCGAAAACTGCAGGGACTGGAGGCGGTGGCTACGAGATGATGGGCTGAACCCTTCCAAACGAACAGCAGCCTCAGCCAGTGGCCTTTCGAGCAACCCGCGCTCGTCTCCGCAAAGAGGCGGCGCTGGCTCGGAGTGACAGCTCCCGCGGCCTATCACGGCTAGCCCCACCCACCGCGCCTGGCGTAACTGGAGACCGAGGTGTCCGATCCCCAGAGCGGCTCCCGGGCCTCCTCCTCGCCATGGCGTTCGGCGGCGGTTGGTGGGGCCGAGCCGCGGCGCGGGCCAGGAGAGCCGGCGGGCTGCTGAGGGGAGAGGCCTGGCCGTGGCTACGGCGGCCGACGAGGCCCAACTCCGGCCGCGGCGCGGGACTCCCGCCCGCTTCCGAGCTGGACAAGGCGGACGCCTGGCTGCTCCGCAAGAGTCACGAGACCGGTGAGGAGGGGAGGGCGGGGCTGGCGGGTGACGTCACGGGGCGGGGCTGGTCGGTTACCTGGCTGCTGGGCGAGTTGCCACGGTTGCTGCCCCCGCGGGGCATGATGGGAATTGTAGTCCGTCAAAGTTGGGCTTTTTCCTTTTGTCAGAATATAAAAATATACACACATTAAAAATAATTTGATACTAGGTCAATAGTTTAAGATCAAAGCTAGTATATAAACAATATTTTTATATCAACTGCGGCAGCTCTTTTTCTTAATATTATATTTAGCCAAGTTAGCCAAATAATTCAATGCCTTCAATATTGGCCTCCTAAATTGCAATGAATACTGTTGATTTTTACTTTTTTCTCTATTTCCAGTATTGTGTTAATTAGATAGTAGAAAATAATCTCTAATCATGTCATATAAACATCATTATACTGAGACAATGCATGGCATCGTTTATTTAAAATAATAGTTAAATACAGATTCCACCTTCCTCCCCCCCTTATCCCAGTCCTTCCCTCCTCATCTTTTAATTGTAGGTGATAACTTGTATATTTATAGTGTTTTATACTTATCGTGTATGTGCTATTGTATTGTTTTATTCTTTTGACCAATGTAAGCCACTCAAGAGTCACCTCGTGGTGAGTTGGTCATCAAAAATTTAATAAGTAAATAATGAAAAGGGCAAAAATAAGACTTTGATTGTCTGTGTGGCCTCTCAAAGACCCTCCCTGGAATACCCTAAATTTTATAGATAATGTTAGATGGATGGATGGATGGGTAGATAGATGATAGATACTTTGAGAGAGAGATACATAGATATCTAGACACAGATGGCTAGATGATAGATGATCAATAGGTAGATGACAGGTAGATAAATAGGTAGATACATAGATACAGGCATAAATGGCTAGATGATAGATTTTATATTATATTTATATTGTATATGAGAGATTTTAGATTATATATTATATATATGAAAGAGATAGTTTAATAGGTAGGTACATAGATACAGGCATAGATGGCTAGATGATAGACGGATGATAGATAATAGATGATAGTTTAAGATAGAAGCATAGATGGCTAGATGATAAATGAAAGATAGGTAAATGACAGACAGATAGATGGATGATAGATAATGGATGAACGGATATGCAGAGCTAATTGTGAAACTCTCCCGTTTCTCCTTTTCTGTCAGCCTTCCTATCCTGGTTTCGGAATGGGCTGCTGGCCACGGGCATTGGCGTGATTTCCTATATGCAGAGCGACATGGGGCAGGAAGCGGCCTACGGTAAGTGATCGGGAGGCCCTTCGGCCGGGCTGGGTGTCCAGAGGTAACTTGGCCACAACTGTCCCCCTTCCGCATCCGGGCAGCTGTGGCTCCCGTGAACGGGATGGCTGGAAAGCCAGCTCCACCTTTTTGCCTTGGCCTAGTTAACGATGGGTCTTCCTCTCTGCCCACATTTCCCCTTCAGGTTTCTTCATCCTTGGGGGAATCTGCGTCTCGTACGGCAGCGCCTCCTACTTCGTCAGCCTCCTCCTCCTCCGTCGCACCATGATGCTCTCCTACTCTGCCGCTCTCCTGAACTCAGCTGCCGTGGTGAGCGTGGCCCTCTTCTGGCTGTGCGCCATCTCCCTCTACATCGGCCGGCTGGAGGTGGAAATCATCCAGGAGGACGTCAGCGACAAGAGGAAGGAGGACGGCAAGGGCGAAAAATGAAGGCTGGAGCGGCTCTTCTGGACTCCATGAGACTCTGCAGACGATTCGGAAGGGACAGCTCCACGGCGGTTGGGCCGGATGCACCACGGAGGAAGGCAGGCAGGCAGGCAGGCTAGGTGGCTCTCCTGCACGCAAGAGACCAGTGAAAGAGCGGGCTTTCAATTCATTTCAGATTTTTCCAGATGGGATGGCAAGGAAGGAAGGGCTTTTAAACCACCTTCTGGGCAAATGAGAGCTCTGGAAGCATGAATTCTTGCTACTTAAGGATCTTGGATGCTTTTCACGAGTGGACCTGCTTTGCAACCCCCCCCCCTTTCTGCTTTAAACCGATTTTCTGGTTTCAGATATATATATATATATTTACAAACACGTGTGAATAAAAGCCAATTCCCGGAATGTCTGCTGCATAGCTTGCTTTGGCTTGTCCGCTCTCGCTTACGCTCCTGGCCATGTCTCGCTTCTGTCATTGGGCCAGTGGACATTTGTATTAAAGACACCCAAAGAAAGTTTTGTCTACTTTCTAGTTATTTTCTGGGAGAAGGGAGTGGGGTCTGTTTGTGAAATAAGGTTTGCCCTTATTCTTCTGTGCAAAAGCAAGGGAGGGTCTTCAGGGGGGGAGGAGGGAGACTCTGTGAAATACAGGTGGTTCTCGCCTTACAACAGTTCATTTAGTGACTGAAGTTACAATGGAACTGGAATAATGACTTAGGGCCGTTTTTCACATAACCGTTGCGGCATCTCTTAAGAAAGGTCGTAAAACGGAGCAAAACTCTCCTAGCAAATGTCAGTAACAGAAATGTTGGGCTCGTTCACAGTCATAAGCCGAGGACTACCTGTAGTACAGTCTTGTCGGCATTGTCTCTGGAGGGGGAAGATTTAGTGCAGCTGAGCTTGTTTGGCTGGTTCTGTGCTCACAATTTACTGGGAACCCTTTAAATTTCACCCACAGTGAACCGTTTGATCTAGATCAGTGGTGGGTTAAATCATCAGGATGTGGACCTTTCAAGGACCGTCCAATAGCTGGGGTGTTTGGTTGATCAATAAGGGTCAGGGGGATCCCTTTGGTTAATTAACCCAAAATAGGAATCTGTCAGGCCAAAATTCAGACAAGACACACAACAAAACAGCTTTTCCAATCTGCTGAAATCATTTGAGAAGGCAGGAAAGAATTCTGTTTATTTTTAATGTTCTCTCCAGTCCCGGATTGCCAAAAGAAGCCGCAAAATGTCAACAAGAGATTATAGCTACCTTCGTCTACCTGGTGCGAACAGCAGATTAATAAAAGGGAAGAAAACAAAACACAAGACACGTACAGTTCTTTAGCAACGAGTTATAGAGGGAGGGGGAAAAATTCACATTATCCAAGTGCTACAATCTTCGGTGGGTGCCATCCGTTTCCCACTGACCTGTACAGTAGTCCTTGACTTAACAACCAAATTGAGCCTGAAATTTCCGTTGCTAAGCGAAAGACAGTCGTTAAGTGAGCTTCACCTCATTTTACGACTTCTTGCCACCGTTGTAAAGTGAATCACTGCAGTGGTTGTTAGTAACCTGGTTGTTAAGTGAATCTCGGCTTCCCTGTTGACTTTGCTTGTCAGAAGTTCGCCTGACCCCGGCACACTGCAACCGTCGTAAATACGAGTCAGTTGCCAAGCGTCTTAATTTGGATCACGTGACCATGAGGATGCCACAACGGTTGTATGTGTGAAAAACAGTCATAAGTCACATTTCTCAGTGCCGTTGTAAGTCAAGGACTCCCCCGTACAGTTTATTTTGAATAAGTGCTTAAAGTTACAGCATTTGCTTCCTTACTGCTCCAAGGCCATCTTTACCCGCGTTGCCGTGACTCGCCCCTTTTCTAAGCCAGCTTTGCACCCGGGTCCATCCCTTCCCTGCTGAGCCTTTAATATATAGGAATTGGGGAAAGGATTGGAAAAGCTGCATTTGCATAAAAAGAGGAAGAAGGGTAGCTCTGCAGAGGGCCAGATCTAAAAGACCACCTAGATTATTAAGTGTCAATGAAGAACCTCAAGCGATCCCTTCATAGGGATGCCGCATTTTGCTCCCATGCAATTGCAGGATAGCTAGAGCTTCAGTTCAATAGCAAACTGTTATTAAACAATTAAACAGAACAATTTAATAGCTCAGGATTGAATTGATATCACTGGAAAACCAGGTCTACATCCAAGTAACACATTGGGTGATGTGTGTATGACAGGGGTGTCCAACCTGGGCATCTTAAGACCTGTGGACTCCCAACTCCCAAAACTTTTAAGACTGTGGACTGCAACTCCCAGAATTCCCCAGCCAGCTGTGCTGGCTAGGGAATTCTGGGAGTTGCAGTCCACGGTTCTTAAAGTTGCCCAGGTTGGACCTCCCTGATGTAGAAGCACAAGCAGAAGCTGGAGGTGGAGTCAAGAGAGGAATCAGCCTGAAACTGATACGTTCTCACAAACGGTCCAGGTTCAACCCTTTTTCAATTCCATTAACTCTTTTCTAGCTCCAATTTACTGCTGACCGTGAATTGATTCTAGATTCTTCTAGATTCTTCCATAGAGGCGTGAGGAATAAATCTGCTTAACTGGAACTTGACCTGTAATCTTGCTTCTTTGCACCTGATCACGGAGAACACAGCGTGTGCTGCATGTCTGACTCAGCCACCCACCCTTGATCCAAACTCACTCCACCTTACGATGGGTTCACAAGTGTTTTCGCCACTCGCTCCAAATCCCTGGGAAGAACCAGGGAGCCTCTTTCTGTCAAAACTGAACGCAAGGAGTCGAGTAAACCCCCATCACGGGCTGCCTTCCAAATGTATCCAACTAATTTCCTTAAGGGGTAATTAATTCCCTTATTCCCCCTCCAAGGTCAAGGTCAGCATATCTGGAAAGTCCACGTTGGAAAAAGTTGTCGATTTGCCCAGCAAGACCACAGGACAAAGTTCCTAGAAGGATAAGTTCACACGCCTATTTATTACATCCTTTTGATTTATCCTCCTGGATTCGATCATATTGCATATTTTAAGAATTAATTCAGCGTGAGCAAAAAAAGTTAACTGCTGGTGTGACAGCCTGGAATAAACACGTTTAGGAAAGGCATTGCGGGCAAAGACTGCCTACTTTTCATTGGCACACAAATGCAGGTTATATTTGACAACTGACAACCCCCCTTCCCCTAAGTCTTTAAAATCAGTCAAGGTATAGCAGCAGGAACGCAGGTATGTGGGAGATGCCCATTAATATGTCTGTGGGTCTTTTTTCCTGGACGTTTGGACAGCTTTACCACGTTTCTCCAAGCAAAACCCTCCACCAAACACCCCATTTCAACCAACCACCGACCTTCAGAAGTCGGTCCATCCGCTCTCCTTTGCCCCCCGAGGACTAGGAAAGGGATGCGATAAGCAGGCAGGTGGTTAGCAACTTCTTCCGGGACTAAAGATTTCTTCCCCCAGTTTCATGAAGGCTGGTGAGCACCCTAGCACGGAACCGAGCTGTCTCAAGATTTGATAGCTCTCTTCCAGGCAGGACTCAACTGTGGTTATCTGGGCAAAGAAGACACCAATTTGATCACGGACCGTCGATGGGTGTTAATCCTCTTTGCGTTCCAGAGCTGGCCCGCTGTGGATCCCACCACTGGCCACAGAGAAGGGCAGGGTGGAAAACAAAGAGTCAGCAGCAGCAAAGGCCCCTCCCGAAATCTGGGCCAAACTAGCTGAGTTCCCAAAGGGGGCCACCATGTTCAGTCGCTGCAGGTGGTGGTACATGATCTCCCGCGAGGTCTTGGCCTCGGCACTGCCAATGTCCATGAGGCTGAGTGGGTGGTGGGAAGGGGGCAGCATGTTGCTCGGCATGGCCAGGGTCATGTCTGCAGGGGCGTAGCGGATGGTGCTCGTGGTGTAGAGTCCCGGGGAGCCTGCCGAGGAGCTGGCGTGTGGATTGCCAAGCTGATGCATCAAGGGGACGACCACGTTGCTCGTGTGGAACCTCTGGAGAACTTCCATCTCCGTTGGGTAGATCAGTGGGGTGAAGGGCGTGGCAGTCCCCCGGTCCTCACAGGGGGAGCCCGAGAGCGGAGGCGAGAGCGTGTCCCCTGAGGAGGACGGAGCCGCCCGGGGAGAGGCGCTGAAGGGCCCCTTGGCCGGACCGCTGTCCATCTCGGGCGGGGTGAGCACGGAGTCGGGGATGGAGACGTACAGATGTGAGGGTGCCTGTCTCACTAGGGGCTTCTCCAGCCGAAGGGCTTTGTTTGCGGGGAAAGGGCTGCCCTTCCCCCCAGGACAGGTCCAGAGGCCCCCTTTGGCCCGGGGTCCCTGCTCCGATTTGATGCTAAGGGCCGGGCTGGCTCTGAGCGAGGCACCCTTTTGGGTCTGGATGACAGAGGTGAACTCTGACATGCAGGGACGGCCGGGGACCATGGTTTTCCGTCCGCTGGGCTTGCAGCCATTCACCTTCCGGGCCAGGGGCCCCGTCTGCTGGGGAACCATCTCTGGCTCCGAATCGCTGCTGCTGTCGGAGTCCTCGGAGCTAGCCAGCAAGGTCTCCCCCTTGCCCTTGGGCGGGGGGCTCTCTGGCGGGAACTCCAGTTTGATCCGCTTCCTTGGGGGGGGCTCTGTGTCGCTCCCAGCCTCCTCCTCCAATGCCTCCACCTCCTCCTCTGGGTATTTGGTTTCAGGACCCCTGGACTTGCTCTCCACCAGGTGGCAGTGCTGCCCCATTTCGGTCACGCTCCTGGGGTAGGGCTGGGCCAGGGTCCCCACTGGTTTGCCGGCTGGGCACGGCTTTCCCCGGTCACTCTCTGAAAGGGGGAAAACAGGGGGAGTCAACCAAACAGGGAATGCCCCGACCATCGATCGGCCTGGCACCGGAGGGAAATTCAGGTCCCTTTGCTAACTGGATGGAATAGAAGCATGGCCTTTGGTAAGACCCCCGCTTGGTAGCCAGGTTTATGTCCAGGTTTGGTGACCACGATACAAAAAAGATGTTGAGACTCTAGAAAGAATGCAGAGAAGAGCAACAAAGACAATAAAGCAGGAGTGTCCAATCTTGGCAACTTTAAGACCTGTGGACTTCAACTCCCAGAATTCCCCAGCCAGCACAACATTCTGGGGAGTTGAAGTCCACTGGTCTTAAAGTCGCCAAGATTGGACACCTCTGTGATAAAGGGTCTGGAGGCTAAACCGTATGATGAACAGTTGCAGGAACTGGGTATGCCTAGACTAATGACCTTTTCTCCCCCTCCCCAAAGTCTCTTCCACCAGCAGGGCACCGTCAAAAGGTGGCAGCCTCTCGTAGGTCGTTCTAGGACATTTACCTTTGTAATCCGTTCCCGCGCTGGGCGCTTCTGTCTGTCTGGCGGGGATGCCAGGAACCTGGAAAACATCCAGGGCAATGTTCTTACATTCCGGCTTGCTGGAAAAGATTAAAAAATATAAACAGCCAGGGGTTAAAACTGCATCTCACTCTTTTTCTTCTTTTAAATTTTGCTGGTCATGGACATAATACATTTTGACTGACTGCTTGTGTTGCAAAGGGCAATCCGCCACTTGGGGGCAGCAAAGCCCCTTCAGGCTGCCCCCTCCTCAAGCTAAAGAAATGCAAATTTCCCCCTGATTTGCAAATGTAAGAGACTGCAAGAGAGGCAAAGGATTAAAATAACCACCAGGCCGCTCATTCTGCCTGCTGGCCGATGAATCAGAAAAGATCAGCCGAAAGCCCACTTGAATGGGACTGACAGTGCCAGCCACCTGCAGCTGGGAGCGGCCGAAGGGCCATAGTTGCTCCATTGTCCAAGAACAAACAGAGACAGATTAAAATTGCAAACTCAGAAAGAAAGAAAGAAAGAAAGAAAGAAAGAAAGAAAGAAAGAAAGAAAGAAAGAAAGAAAGAAAGAAAGAAAGAAAGAAAGAAAGAAAGAAAGAAAGAAAGAAAGAAAGAAAGAAGTGGGTGAGTGATGTGGAAAGGTTTCAAATACGATTTTGTACAAATGCCACAAGGATTGTAGGAGAGAAGAGGCAACAAGGTGGTTTTCTGCTTTCATGATCCAGAACTCGAAGAGCCTCAAAGAAAAGACACCTGCAGCCCCGGAACCAGCGAAACCTGGGGCTGGACAGGGGACAGATTGTATCTGCCTGCCGTGTGGAAGGGACTGCCACTCTCGCATTGGCCTTTTTAGCCACACCAGACGCTGCTTTAGGACCTCTTCCCAGAGCACGATACCATCGTCTCTCCAGACTGAAGGATGCCAATGCCAATGATGATGATCCAGAACTGATTCTGATGCCTGGGGAATTCTGGGAGTTGAAGTCCACAGTCTTAAAGCGGCCACACACATGGAACTGACTTATTCATCTGTTTATTAACCAGATTTATACACTCCCCTTCTCACTACCTCCATGACCACTTAGCTGCAGCTACAGTCTCCGAATCTATTGGAGGCTGCGGAAATTCGGTGGAGGCGGAACCCCCCCCCTTTTGATGCCTTTTTTGGTTAAAAAAAAAAGAAAGAAAAAAAGTTGGTCAGCGCCTGCAGGATTGCACAGCGGCCATTCACTCCGTCTCCCCCCCCCCCAAGCTGCTTCTCGCAAAAGGCAAAGAAACCGGCAGAGGGACAACCAGCGTGGACTGCCGCTGAGCTCCATTTGCTATTATTTCACCCCCAGATCTTGGATCCCCCAAAGAAACCCCCTCTGTTTTACAGCCCCCCCCCTCGCTTCACCCCTGTTGCCAGCTATGGGACCCCCAACAATCCCACCCAGCCCCTCCCGTGCAAAGTTTTACAGCAGCTGTGGGGAGAGGGAGGCGAGCTTCCAGGCAGGGAGGCTGCTGCAAGAAAGTTAATTAGGCTCTAATTACAGCTCTAATTAACTAAAATACTAATCACTCTGACAAATCATACATTAGTATCGGCAATTGCTTGCCGGATTAGCATAAGAATGCTTCCTTTGGTTTTATGGAGAGGGAAAAGGAGAGCAGGGCCATTAATAACCATCTGGGCCGGCCATTCACACAGCCCGCCTTTTATCCCCACAAAAAAAGGCTCAGCAGAGGAGATTCTGTGGTTTAAAGGGTCCAGCTGGGTGGGGAGGGTCCGAAGGGGGTGTGGAGGGGCAGCAAAACTGGGGTGAGGACAGAGCAGGACTCAGAGCTAAGCCCCAATGGTGCATGGATAGAGGGAATCCAGAATTACGGTGGTCTGCATTTCTTTTTTTCTTTTTTAACAACCTCCCCCACCCAAATGAAGAAATCTAGCACAGCAGGGAGGAAATTCCTCTGCTGGGTGATGGGGATGCCTGCAGAGCTAGCTTTCTGCTTTAAGGGAATTGGCCTTTTCAGGTGGAAAAGAACAAAGGCTCACTTGAAAAAGATTGGGGCCAAATTTGGCTGAACCGGCTCCATCCGCCTCAGGGAATGCAGGCAGTCCTCGCCTTACAATGCCAATCGAGCCCCAAATTTCTGTTGCTAAGCAAGACACTTTTTAAGTGAGTTTTGCCCCATTTTACGACCTTTCTAGCCACAACTGTTAAGCGAGTCACTGCACTTGTTAAGCGAGTAACACGGTTGTGGGGTGAACCCAGTTTCCCCATCGAATTTGCCTGTCAGAAGGTCGCCAAAGGGGATCCCATGATCCCAGGATGCTGCGACTGTCGTAAATATGAGCTGGTTGCTCATTCAACATTGTTGAATGTTGATCACGTGACTGTTTGGATTCTGCAACGGTCTGGCTGTGGAATTCTGGGAGTTGAAGTCCACAAGTCTTAAAATTGGCAAGGTTGGATTAGAAGACCATGCAAATTCTCACACTCACCTGAGGATGTAGTTCACCCACACCATGTTCCTCTCGGAGGGATTCTTGACGTTGACCGAGATGGTGGCACAGGACTGGACCCAGACGAACCCCCCGCTCTTCTGCAGCCAGCGGTAGTAGCGGGTGACCACCTGCCCCTTGTTTAACACTAAAGCGGGTGGAGAAAGAAGAAGGTCAATCTTGGCCGAGACTCAACATAGCTACACGCTCGACCCAGACTGTGTAACCGCCAGGCGATTTCCTTGCAGACGTTTCGTGACCCAACTAGGGAACATCCCCAGCGTGAGGGAGGGTGGGATTTGTGCCCTGTTTATAGACAGTCATTGTCATTGCGGTTTTTTTCCCTTTGGTAATATCCCTTAATTCGGATATTGTTTTCTGCTTGATTGTCTGGTGTTAATCGCTGCTTATCTAGGTATTGGCTTCTGGAGAGGATGTATTCTCCCACCCACATCAGCCCTGATGATGTTACCTAGTTGGGTCATGAAATGTCTGCAAGAAAACAACTAAGCTCAGAGAGCACAAAGGACCCCAGACTTCTCCTCCTCCTCCTCCTCTTCCTCTCCACAACCATCCCCCCTTCTAGCGCTGATGATGTTCCCTAGTTGGGTCATGAAATGTCTGCAGGCTGAAGGCAGCACCAAGAACGCCACAAACAAATGTATTTACAGTATTTTACCATATTGATCTGATACAATAAATATTACATTACTTGCAGACAGTTGCATTTCCTCTCCCAAAAGGGAATTCTTTCTTGACAGGAGAGGCAGTGTATAAATCATTCAAAAATCATTTTTCCAGACTGCTTCACGAAAACAATTGTGATGCCCAGGGAGATTGGCAAAGCTCCCCAGGACAGGAGAAGTGCGCCTGATAAACAGCTCAGAGTACTGCATGGAAATAGAGGTTTGTTGTTCCTAACGTGGTTTATCTTTTTGTGGTTTTGTTTTGTTGGAATTTCTTTGCTTTTGATGGTTAGGAGCTGCCCAGGTTTTTTTTTAAGTTGAACAGAAGTCTAGTCTAATGACAAGACTAGGGGCGACACGATAGCAGTCTTCCAATATCTCAGGGGCTGCCCCAAAGAAGAGGCAGTCAAGCTATTCTCCAAAGCCCCTGAAGGCAGGAAAGAAGCATCGGATGGGAACTCATCAAGGAGAGAAGCAACCTGGAACTAACTAATTGTCCTGAGTCAGAACAATTAATCAGTGGAACAACCTGCCTCCAGAAGCTCCAACACTGGAAGTTTTTAAGAAGAGACTAGACAGCCATTTGTCTGAAATGGTATAGGGTTTCCTGCCTGAGCAGGGGGTTGGACTGGATGACCTCCAAGGTCCCTTCCAACTTTTATTATTATTATTATTAGCATATAAATAGTCCTCGGCTTACAACAGTTTGCTTAGTGACCGTTCAGTTACAATGGCGCTGACGAAGTGACTGAGGACCCGTTTTTCAGACTTACGACCATTGCAGCATCCCCAGGATCATGTGGTCAAAATTCAGATGCCTGGGCAACTGACTCGTATTTATGACCATGTCTGTGTGAAAGGTCACGGGATCCCCTTTTGCAACCTTCTGACCAGCAAATTCAATGGGGAAGCCAGATTCACTTAACAACCGTGTTACTAACTTCAAACTGCGGTGATTCACTTAACAAGTGTGGCAAGAAAGGTCGTAAAAGGGCAGCAAAGCTCACGTAACGACTGTCTCGCTAAGCAATCGGAATCTTGGGCTCAATTGCGGTCGTAATTCGAGGACTACCTGTGCACCATTCCTATGTAGAAAGAAGCCTCTGGGGCAACCTAGCTAGGGGCCCAGGATCCATAAATCCTGGCCAGCAATTGCACCCTTCTTGGGGCCACGTACAGTCCAGGTGGCTCTGCTGGATCCCCTCCACGTCTTCTCCATGAACGAAGCGATAGCAGCTCTTCCCAACGAGTTCTGAGGGACACAAGTCCATGTAGTCGGTGATCCTGGAGGAGAGAAGAGGAAGGGGACCGCTGTGGACCAGAAACTTTGACTTTGGTTTGGGCTTGGGCTTAAAGGAGATAGAGAGCCTGGCCAAAGCCTTGTAGATGGTCCGGGAGGGGAGCTGGCCTGCACACTCTTTTCCATGGGGTGTCTAAGGAGGGACAGGAGTGTCTGGCTTCTTGGAAAGGCAGGACACCTTCTTAGATCCTTGGGTCCACCAAGGGTAGGAGAGTCCACCTCAAGCCAGTTGAGGTTCTCCAAGGTCCAATCTTGAGTATGTGGACAGGGAGGGATCTTAGAATCATAGGATTGGATGAGGAATCTTCACACCAGTCCAATCTTTGTTTGAGAACCTCTGGTGACGGAGCCCTCACAACTCCAGGAGACAGACGGTTCTTCTGCTTCCTAGCTTCTATGGTCAATGAGAAGCTGAATTTCTACCCCTCCCTCTCAAAGTCAGTGAGCACTTCCCGCAAAATAGCAGGAAACGTGGTCATCAGGGGTCACCCAACATGGTCATCACCAAAGCTGGATTGTGGATTACAAAACATGGCTCAGTGGGCCAGTTCCAGTCTGGGCTGAGTCAGCTTGTTGTAGAAGTTGCAAATCACAGCTAGTGTCCATCCCCAAATGTGACAGGTTCTGCACCCACCATGCGCCCGCTGGGCTTCCCTTTGGCGTCTGGTTTTTAAGCTGCCCTGTGAGTGTCCAACCCCCCCCCCCCGCTCCACTGCCAGGACAGGCCAGAGTCCAGCTGTCCCCTTCACCCACCTGCTCTCACAGTACACGATCTGTAGGTCCATGTTGACCCGGAAAACGAACATGTGACACTCAATGCGCACCTCGCTGAGGGTGGAGGGTGGCAGGGTGTGGGCCAGCGCTACAAGTCCCAGCACCCGGCCCAGCACTGAGTGGCCATGGGGATAAGACGGTCGTCTGGGACGGAGGCGGCCCGTGACATGGATCACCTGGAGGGCAAAAGAGGGCCACAGAGTGGATCAGGGGCCACAGAGAGATGCCATATCCCAAAGGGTACTCTAAGCAGTCTTCAAATTACGACCAGTCATTTAACGACAGTTTGAAGTTAGGACAGCCTTGGAAAAAGCAACTTTTAAATTGTCCTCAAAGTTACAACCGTCACACCACCCCTGGTGTCACATGATCACAATTTGGGTACTTGGCAACTGACTTGCTTTTATGTTTTACAGTCACGCGGTCCTGATTTGCAACTTTCCCAGCCAGCTTCTGACAAACAGAGTGAGCTGGGGAAGCCGGATTCGTTTGGTGACCCTGTGACTCATTTAATGAACAGAAGCTCTGTTTTCAAATGTCACCTCTAACTGTCAGATCAAGCCTGTCTTGCTTGACTTTGATGACCTGCTTCTCCTTTTGAGGCATTGCCTTGTCCTGTCCCCACGTTCCCCCCACTCCAGCCCCCAAGTCTGGGTGGGGGCGCCCATTGTACCTTATAGCCCGAAGTCTTGATGTGGAGTCCTCTCTTGGTCAAAGTGGACTTCAGACGGATGAAGAAGGAACGGTCCAGGGCTCCGTCGCCTGGGGCTGTGCGGGAACTAGAAAGATCTAAAGATAGAGAAGGAAGGATGGATGGATGGATGGGGAGAGAGAGAGAGAGAGAGAGAGAGAGAGAGAGAGAGAGAGAGAGAGAGAAACCTTTATTGTCATTTTTACTGTGAGCACAAAGGCACACATTTAAAATGAAATTTAGTTGCTGGCTCTCAAAGTGTACACATACATAGCACCCATTTAAACATGCTATGTACAACACGTGTATAGACCTACTACACCCTTATAAATATTAATCACTGCCCGTCTTGAATACATAAGAGAAGGAGGAATCTTGAGAGTTCACATGGTTAATACTGCATGGGACGAAACTGTGACTGAATCCAGATGTTCTGCTTCGGATACCCCGAAGCCCCCTCCTCCCAGAAGGTAACAAAGAAAAGGAAAGCGCAGGTGGGGGGGGTGTTCGGGTGTGTGGGAGCGTCACGGTGTCTGTGTGTGCCACAAGTGTCCCCGGGGAGAAAAGAAGGACCGGATTCGTTCACCCAAAGCCCCAGCAGAATCCCAGAATGGACGTAATATTCGTATCCCTGGATCTGCCACGGACAGAGGACATCTGAGGGGGGGTGGGGAGTCTGCCCGATTCAGGCCAAGGCAGCAAGGCGTGGGGACCCTCAGCCAAACCCCGGACGTCTCCCTCTTCTGAGGACTCGCTCTTGACAGCCAGCTGATCTGGCATTCTCTTTCAGTTGCCATCTTGGCATCAATCTTTAACAAGTTCCCCGATGAAAGCGAAGCCGGCAACAATCCAGGGCTGGAGACCCCAGGGACCATCTCTTTCTCCCGGCCCGGGGGGGAAGGGGGGGCAGAAGAAGGGGAGGTGAAGCCGAGACCCCCTCCCCAAGCCCAGGCACATTTAAAGGGGCTCAGCGCCTCAGCCCAGGGAGCCCCCCAACTCCTCATCAGACCGCTGCAGAGAGGCCTGCTCTGGATGAAGGGGGCGCAGGGCCCACCGGAGCAAGGCAGCCGCGGCTGAGAAAGCCACGACTGATTCAAGCTGAGTTTTAATGAAGCTGCGGCTGGCTGGGTTCAGGCATACGGGGGGGTGTCCTCATCTTACAACAGTCTGTTTAGTGACCGTTCAAAGTTACAACGGCACTGAAAAATGGGGACTTAGGACCAGTTTTCATACTTATGACCGTCGTAGCATCACGGACACTTGGCAACTGACTTGTATTTATGACGGTCACTGTGTCCTGGGGTCAAGTGATCCCCTTTTGCGACCTGACAAGCAAAGTCAATGGGGGAAGCCAGATTCACTTAACCACTGTGTGACTAACTGCACTGATTCACTTAACAACGGTGGCAAGAAAAGTCGTAAAATGGGGCTACATTCACTTAATACATGACTCACTTAGCTACATCGATTTGGGGCTCAATTGTGGTGGTACGTCCAGGTGATAAACCCAGGAAACCATGTTCTGGGGCCTAGAATATGATGGCTTGTGGGAGTTCTATTAAGCAAGATCCAGACCAGACCAGAGGTAACAGGGCATCTCTGAGCATGTGCTAAGTGCTTCCTGACTCCACAGATGGCCAGACAACCTCCAAGCCTGCTTGAGCAACGGGGGGGGGGGGCGTAACAGAGAGACCGTACCTGATTGAGGACCCTCAGAAGAGGTGGAGGAGCCCAGCAGGGAGGCCTTGGGGTGGGGGGGGTGAGGAGGGCCCAGGGGAGCCTTCAGCCCCAGCTGCTCGGCCACTTCGTGGTGGTCCCCTGGGTGGACGTAGTCGAAGATGCTGCTGCCGGTCAGCTCCACCTGGAAGAGCAAGGACAGGTTCAAAGGTCAAGGGGGGACGGTCAGCAGGCTGTAAACCCATCATATCCAGAGCATGGGTGGGAAGGGAGAAAGGAAAGGAAAGGAAAGGAAAGGAAAGGAAAGGAAAGGAAAGGAAAGGAAAGGAAAGGAAAGGAAAGGAGAAAGAAAGAAAGAAAGAAAGAAAGAAAGAAAGAAAGAAAGAAAGAAAGAAAGAAAGAAGGAAGAAAGAAAGAAAGAAAGAAAGAAAGAAAGAAAGAAAGAAAGAAAGAAAGAAAGAAAGAAAGAAAGAAAGAAAGAAAGAAAGAAAGAAAGAAAGTGTATAGGTCTTGGGGAAACTAATTAAATGAAATCTTAAATTCTTCTCTCTATATTCAGATCCCTGATTCAGGATTTTCCCCTGCCCATCAGTTACCTGGGAGGGGGACCCCATGATCTACCTCATTACCCTCCTGGCTTAAAGCAGCTTATTGATGCAGTCAGCATCCCACAATCACCCTCGTCTCCCTGATCTCAGGGGGTCCCATTTTGCTCCTCTTTTGCCTGGGGGTGCATGGATGCCTCTTCAGGAACGCCCCCCTCCCCCCTTTTGTCTGTCTTTTGCTCCCAGGCTACTTCACTCCCTTGGCAACACCCCCAGAGTTCCTCAAAGAAGTCACATTGAAAGTTAGTCCTGAGGGGGGTGACCTCCCAACCCACCCCGCTTGGAGACCCTGCCCAGTCCTGATGCAGACCCCTTGCCCGCTTCCAAGACCCAGGGTCAGCGCCTCAGGTTAACGTTCCCTGCACTGTAATGCAGCCAGGGCAAAGAGATCGATAAATAATAATGCAGAGCTACTGGCTTCCCCCGTGAGAGTCGCGTGCATTCAAAGGAGCTAGTCCTCATTAAACATGCACCAGCTAGTCCTCGGCTAGGAGAAGTGAGAAAGCCGGAGAAAGGGAGGAGGGGTAAGTCGGAAGGGGGAGCAGCCGAGGGGGAGGAGAGCTGACATGGCTGCTTCTAACGGCTGGCAGGGTTTTCAACGCAGGGCAGCTGTGTCTTTGTGTCAAACAGCTGGACAAACACATCTGGGGGAGGGAAGCCACTTCGCACAGCGCCCGGCGCTGCGTCGGCCTTCCAGCTTGCACAGATCCGAGTGCAAAAAGCCACGGGCGCAACCATGAGCAGCCCTTTGAGTGAGCAAAAAAAAAAAGAAAAGAAAAGAAAAGAGGCCGCTGGAGAAAGAAGCAGTGGGGCAAGACGATTTATTTATATTTATTGATATAAATGTAAATATATATATTTACATGTTTATTTACTTGGTTTCTGTAGCTGTCCGTTTCAGGAAATTTCTGGGCAGCTCACAATTCGAAACATATAAAGGTAGCTCTTGACTTATGACCTCAACAGAGCCCCAGATTTTCTCGCTAAACGAGAGACTTGTTAAGTGACTGTTGCCCCATTTTACAACCTTTCTAGCCATAGTTGTTAAATGAATCACTGCAGATATTAAGTCAGTCACATGCTCGTGAAGGGAACCCGGCTTCCCCACTCTCTTTGTTCACCAGAAGGTCCCCCAAGGGGACCGTCATAAGTACGAGTCGGTTTGCCAAGCATCCGAATTTTGCTCACGTCACCGTGGGGAGGCTGCAATGGTCGTTAAGTGTGAAAAACGGTCCTAAGTCGAGGACCCCCTGTATTACAATTGAAATTTTAAAAAAGCATCAGAGCAGTTAAAAAAACATTAAAACGCCTAATTCGAAGTGCCCTTTGGGGGAAGGATGGGGAGGGAGGAGATGCCAATGGCCAGGAAGCCCGAAGAAAGGGGAGCTGGCGCAAAGGACATCTCCGGAGTGCCCGGCGAGGTGGACGTGGAGGAGCGGAAGCGCCCGCCTGCCAGGTGGCCGGGCTCCAGCCTGGCATTGTCAGGTTGCTCGGCAGCCAGTAAGACATTCATTGCAGAATGCCACTTTTCTCCCCGACACTAAGCTGTGCCTGCTTCTCCTGCACCCTCCCAAGCGCCCCTACACACACACACACACACACACACACACACACACACACACCAGGCGCTTCTGGTCTTCCTCCTGGGGCAAGGCGCAGCGTCAAAGGCTGCCATCTCCTTGCCGGAGGTTTCCTCCCGGTCTGCAAGCCACGGCGGGCGAGCAGTTGGAAAGGCCGGTGTAGGCGCTGGCCCTGGGGCTCCGGGAATGGAGATGCGCCTACCAGGCTGAGCCGGACCGGGCACGGGTGCTCTCCTTCCCTCCCTCGATTGCCAGGCGCCAAGAGATGAGATGGGCGGCAGATAAATTTAAGAAATAAATCAATAAAACAAAGCAGAACCGAAGAGAAGGGTTAGGGTTGAAAAGATCGGTAGTCCTCTTACAACGGTTTGTTTAGCGACCAAAGTTATGACAGTACCTGAAAAAGTGGCTTATGACAATTTTTCACACACCTACAACTGTTTCAGCATCTCCATGGTGACGTGATCAAAATTCAGACGCTTGGCAAGTGACTCGTACTTATGACGGTCGCAGTGTCCCGGGGTCACGTGATCCCCTTTTGCGACCTTCTGACGAGCAAAGTCAATAGGGGGAAGCGAGATTCACTTAACAACCGTATGACTCACTTAAAAACTGGATTGTGGTCGTAAGCCGAGGTCTGCTTGGGCGTTTTAATGAGGAGCGTTGGAAATGGAAGCGGTTGTGCCCAGTGAAACCCGCCCAGGGCTGGGCAGACCCTCAATTCACAGGGCTCTCTCCTTAACGCAACCCAAAGAGTGTAGAGGGCATCGCATCCAGACGGAATGTTCTCTGCAGGTCAGCTGGGGAAACTGACCGGAACTCCTTTTCTGTTTGTCTGTATGTATGTCTCCTTTATTATTTTACAAATAATTTTTGACTCAAAGCTGTGAACATATTTTACGTATGTATTTATTTATTTGCTTCCCAACTTTACTGTTTCTACAAATAATGTAAGATGGCAAATGTATCCAACACACCTTCTCCTCCTGTTTTCCCTCAACAACAACCCTGCGAGGTGGGGGGGAGGGACTGGATGAACGATAGTCAGCTGGTTTTCATAGCTAAGGCAGGACTAGAACTCTCAGTCACCTGGTGACTAGCCCAAAGTCACCTAGCTGGCTTTAATAGTTAGGGTGAGATTAGAACTTACCACCTCCTGGGGATCGGCCAAAGTCACCCAGCTAATTTTCATGGCTAAGGCAGGACTAGAACTCCCAGTCACCCAGCTGGCTTTCGTGGCTAAGGTGGCCTCCCGCTTTCCAGCCTGGTGCCTTAACCGCTGTCAGAATTTATATTTCATATATTTATATTTCTACGTCCAATTTTGAGACTCCCCATCTTGTTCCCAGCATGACTTTGAGCGGCGTACAACTAAAAGATCGGAAACGTCTTCTCTCCTTCACGCTGGGCCCGGTGCAAAGCGGGGCTCCGAATTCTGGCCAGCTTTTCTTGCGTGTCCAGAAACGGCCCTGGGAGGGCAGCACAAATTCGGATGACCTCGGCCAGAGACGGCTTATCCTCCAGACATCCTTCCCGTGACTCACCCGCCGTTCCGGCCACCTCCTTAGCAGGTGCCCCACCTGTTCTGCCAGGTGCCCCCTGGAAGGAGACAGCTGTCACTCACACGTCAGGCGCCATTATCAGGGCCGGGGGTGAGGGTGGGGCAGCCCAGGCAGGCAGCTCAGTTTCTGAAAACGTCCTTTCCCCCCAACCCATCCTCCGTTTCATCCCCCTCTAATTGCTTAAGGCAAGTGGGCGAGATGAAAGCCCCCCCTGCCCCCCGCCGGGTCTCCCCGCAGACGGAGAGGCTGGCACCGGCGATATTCACATTCCAGCACCATCGGCCCCGTTCTTGCCTGCTTCTCAAGGTGAAAAGAAAACAACAAAACGAAGGGAAAGAAAAGATTGGCTGTGCAGCTAGGTGTCTTGTTCCCCCCCAAAAAGTGAGGAGGGGGTTTCCGGTAGGGTCTTTTGGGACCCACACGTGTTATTCGAGGGCTGAAACGACAGCTCACAAAAACCTTTTGCCTTTGAGTAAAAAAATGCCATCTGCAAAAGATGTTGCAACATTCCAGATTTGTGATTCCTGCAGACTAACACAGTTTTTCCTCCTAAAAAGCGTCTTCAGCACAATGGCACAGTGTAGCATCTCCTGCTCGAGCAGGGGGTTGGGCTAGAAGACCTCTAAGGTCCCTTCCGACTCTGTTATTCTGCTATTTATTTATTTTCCTTCCTTCCTTCCTTCCTTCCTTCCTTCCTTCCTTCCTTCCTTCCTTCCTTCCTTCCTTCCTTCCTTCCTTCCTTCCTTCCTTCCTTCCTTCCCTCCCTGGTAGCTTTTAAGAAGAGATTGGCCAACCATTTGTGTAAAATGGCGTAGCATCTCCTGCTCGAGCAGGGGGTTGGACTAGAAGACCTCTAAGGCCCCTTCCGACTCTGTTATTCCCTGCAGTATGTCCCACAAAATCACTCTGGCCACCAGCTGCCAGCAAGAAAGACAGATGATCAGATTTCTCCAGCTTTTCCTCTCTCTTTTCCATGATTTAAGGGGGACTTTCCTGCGCGATAGGGAGGGGCCCCGACTGCATCAAATTCAAGTAGCAGTACAGATAGTCCTCTACTTACAACAGTTCACTTAGTGATCATTTGAAGTTACAACAGCACTGAAACAGGTGACTTATGACCCTTTTTCACACTTGACAGCCATTGCAGCGTCCCCCTGGTCACGTGACCAAACTTCAGACGCTTGGCAACTGACTTGTACTTACGACGGTCGCAGCGTCTTGGGAGGGGGGGGTCACGTGATCCCCTTTTGCGACCTTCTGACCAGCAAAGTCAAGGGGGGGAAGCCAGATTCGCTTAACCACAGTGTTGCTAGCTTAACAACCTCAGTGATTCACTTAACAACCGTGGTGGGAAAGGTCATAACATGAGGCAAAACTCACCTAAAAAATCTCTCACATAGCAACAGAAATTTTGGGCTCAGTTGTGGTCGTAAGTCGAGGACTACCCGTAGTAGGAACGGCACCACAGATAGTCCTTGAGTTACAACCATCCATTCAACAGCCGTCTGAAGTTACAAGAGCCTTGAAAAAAAGGACTTACAACTCAAACAGGCGCGAAAAAGAAACGAGTGGGGAAAATTGAGGAGGGGGACAATGCTCCCTTCCCAGAATTTGGATCTAAAGCAAATCTGGAATTAAAATCTGAAAGTCACCCTGGAGGGTTATTTACGGGCAAGAGCCACCGGCTCACAAACGGTTACAGACGCCGTCTTTTTTCAACTGCTGGCGCACCGGGACTGATTTGCAAGGCAGATTTTTTTCTTTTTGCAGGGGGGGTGTTTCTCCTGTGTGTTGAGCACTTCTACAATTCCCCCCCTCTTTCTTCTTCAAATTCTCCCACAAGAAAGGGGGGGCACGATAAACCTTAGCAAATGTCTCTCTCTCTGCCACGGCGATCAATCAATTCCTGCTCGGAAGGAACCGGCTGATCATCGATCATCAATTATCAGACGATGCCGCCTGTCTGGCGTCATTTCCAGGGGAGATAATTGCTGTGGCTCATTATGTATGTGGCGGAGTGGCTGGTGCGCCGAAAAACCAGACGGCGGATGTTCTGGGCGCTCAGCAGGTGAGACCAAAGAGGACACGGAGGGCGTCAAAAGGGCGGCTGGGCACGCGGGAGCGTTTGCCGGGAAAGCTTCCCGAACTACTAAGTTAATACCCGCATCCTGCAGAACTCAAACGTTCCTGAGGGGAGTCCTCGACCTACGATTGTTTGTTTGACAATGGTTCAAAGTTAGGACGGCCTTGGAGAAATTATTTAGGACAGGGGTCCCCAACCCCTGGGCCATGGACAGGTACCGGGCTGCAGCATGCCAGCAACCGGCCCACACAAACAAGCAAAGCCCCATTTGTGGGATGCAGGCACACAAAACTACGCACCCTCCGGTCTGCGGAAAAACCTCTCTCCACGGAACCGGTGGTCCCTGGTGCCCAAAAGGGGACCTCTGATTTAGGACCTGTAGTTGCAGGCAAAACCTACCTGTGACAGGCCCAGGTAAATAGACACCGTCTCGGAGATGTAAAGGAATTTTCCCTCTTGATTCAGTGCAAAGACGAAGCCATCCAGAGACTGTGGAGCAAAGGAACACAATTCAACTGTGGTTGTGTGTAGGCACAAAAACGGTCTTGCCAGCAAGGCAACTCTCTCCTTTTCCCCAGCGGAGAGAAAAGTCACCTAATTTAAGGGGAAATCTGCAGGATTTGTACTTAGAAACGTTCAGATGATTTCGCCCTAAGGACCAGAAACTCTTCCCAAACCAATGCACCGAAATCCGTCTCCAATGATACGGAAGAAGGCCACGCAAGCAGTTCTCAGTTTACAACTAGTTGCTTGGAGACCAGAAGGGTTAAAGAACCAGATTGGGACTAAATTGAAATGCTTTGGAAATGCTTTTTGCCTGTCTCCCAAGTAGCAGGAAGAAACACAGCTTCTGTACCTCTTTTGTTTGTTTGTTTGTGAAAAGCAGAGTAAGTTTGCAACAGAAAGTCCCTTTGCTTTGTCATTCCCAGTGGATGACAAGCCCCATCTGGATTCTTTGAGAGGAAAGGCCCTTGCAAACATCTGGAAACTGATGCACAATATTGTCCCCTAGCTGGGTTACGAAACGTCTGCAAGGGAAGCGGCATTAACCTTGGGACACGTATATCCACCTTTATTTACGGCTGTTACAGCATTGTTACACTTCTAAGTCTTTTTTTTTGTTGCTTTTCTTTTTCCCCCAAGACTCTATTAGATCCGTTTGAGAAATTCAATAAAGATATATTTTTAAAAAGTTAGAGATTTCTCGGGGATCCTCCAGAGGAAAGCTCCAGAGAAGCTGCAAAGGGAGAAGGTCCGGGGGGGGTGGGTGTAGAATAATCAAACACACACCCCCTTCCAAATTGTTCCGGAAAGCAGGAAATTGCTCTCTTGGGCGCCCCAAGGAGGAAGCCTGAAACGGCCCTTTGAATTTAACCATGGCAACTCATCCCCCACGCCAGGAAATTTGGCTTCTTAATCAACCCTCTGAAGCAGAGCCATGGACCTCCAAAGGCAAAGCCCCCCCCCCCAATCCCTCTTTTCAAGGTACTTTGGGGAAGTTACAAAATCAGCCCCAAAGCAGGAAAGATGAACATTCTGAACTCAGACCCCAAAGTTTTTCCAACTTTGGAGACAAACCCCTCCTGGCACAAAAGAGAGTCTTGGCTCTGAAGGGTCACCAATAAGGGCACCTCCGTCCTTGCACAAGCGGAGTCCGCGAACCAGGACGGCTGTGCACAGAGCTAGAAGGCGCTGCTAATGAATGGCCCTGGGATCTTGAGTTCAAATCTTCAGAGAGATGGAAGGAGGGTTTTTTTCCCCCTACCAGTCACTTGGTTGGGAAAATAATTTTGCAGGGGACCTTTAATGCAATGAAATTAATTTCTCTCTGTCCATCTGTCTGTGTCTGTCTGTCTGTCTGTCTGTCTGTCTGTCTGTCTGTCTATCTATCTATCTATCTATCTATCTATCTATCTATCTATCTATCTATCTATCTATCTATCATCTATATAATCTATCTCTCTCTTTATCATCTTTATCATCTATCTATATCTGTCTATCTATCATCTATTTATCTCTATCAACTATCTGTCTCTATCATCTCTTTCATCTCTCTCTCTCTCTCATTTCCTTTATTCTTTTTACAGATAACCCAGGGCAGCATACATACCCAACACACCTTCCTCCACCTATTTTCCCCACCACAACAACCCTGTGAGGTGGGCTGGGCTGTAAGAGAGGGACTGACTCAAGATCACACACACACCCCTTTCCTGGCTGTGGTGGGACTTGAACTCGCCATCTCCCGCATTGTAGCCTGGTGCCTTAACCAGACCGAACCTCCTTCTGCTTGCTCATCTCCAGTCAATCTCGGAGGGGCCGTCCCCAATCCCCTCCTCATAAAAGGGGGGGGGAAAGCCTGGGGATCCCACCCACCCACTTCTCCCACCTCCCCTCCCCAACAGCCCAGGGAGGCATGCCTGTCCTCTGGTGTCAACCGTTTAATTGCTGCAGCAATGACCTCTGAGCATACTTGATGACTGGGGGGTGGGGGGGGGAGAAGCAATTTTATCTGTCAGCAGTAATTAACACGTCTGAACATTAACCCAGCTGTGGGTGTCTTTAATTCCCCGCAGTTCCTCTTCCACGGCTCCACTGCAAAAGTGCCAAAGCGCTTCCTCAGCGTCACTTGTTGCGTGGGATCCTCCCCTTGCGCAGAGGCTGGGCGGCGGGTGACGAAGCGAAGGACCCCCCACCTCCCCTCGTGGCCCTGCCGGATAGGCAGGGTCCCACTGAACCGGCTTTTGAAGTCTGGCAGGTAAACGTTCTTTCCGTCACCTATGCAGGAAGCGCCTGGTTCCTTTTTTAAGCGAAGGTTATGGGAAGCAAAACTCAGGAGAGCCCAAAGCAACATCTCACCACACAAAAACAAACCCTTGTAGGCAACCTTGGCTCTTTGATGACTCGTGGACTTCAACTCCCAGAATTCCTGAGCCAGCCATGCTGAGGGGAAAGGGAGAAGTTTCTAAGCTGAGCCATGCCGGCTCAGGAATTCTGGGAGTTGAAGTCCACAAGTCATAAAAGAGCCAAGGTTGCCTACCCCTGGCCTAGACTATAGGCAAGACCTCCACTTGCAGCCGTTCGCTTACTGACCGTTCAAAATGACAGCGGCAATGAAAAAAGGGACTTAAGTTTTTCCACACGACCGTTGCAGCATCCCCGCGGTCACGCGATCCAAATTCAGCCGCTTGGCAACTGACTCGTATTTACGATGGTCGCAGTGTCCCGGGATCACGTGATCCCCTTTTACGACCTTCGGGCAAAGCAAAGTCAAGAGGGGGCTAGCTAGATTCGCTTAACGACCGTGTGGCTAACAGAACAACTGCAGCGATCTGCTTAACAAGAGACGTGGCAAGAACGGTCGTAAAATGAGACAAAATTCACTTCATTGTTTCACTTATCAACAGAAATTTAGAGCTCAGTCGAGGATGGCCTGTAGGTCCTCATTTCAACCCTGAGCTACAAATATTCTCCTTTCCTGGGGTGGGAATGAGGGGGCTGGCAAACTCCCCCCCCCAGCCCAGGATCCAACAGAAAAACGGTGGTGCAGCTTCCAGCACCTCTGTGATAATTGGGGAGGGGTCTTCTGCCTTCGGCAGGAAGAGAAAGCACAGGTTTCCTGCCCGCCATCTGTTGCCCAGTCTTCCCACACACCGAGGGCCAAATCGAATTGCTTCCCAATAAATCTGCATTAGCTCGTGAAAAGGGGCTGGCGGAGGCCGCCGGCAGCACAGGAGCCAGGGAAGAAATCTATTTCAGAAGGGACCCCCCACCTGGCCGAGCTGCCAAACCAGGTTAAGGCCTCGGTTTCCCTCTGTGCCAAGGCTGGAGCAAAGCCCCTAACTCAATTGGTCCCCTCGCCTGCCACCCCTTCCTGGCTCTCTCATTCCTTCATCGACCGTGGGCTAATTAAGTTCCCTTCAAGGGAGGGAGGGGTCTCCCCCCCCAAACCCAGCCTGGCTGAACTAGCCGAGCCCAGAGCCATTTCCCGAAGGCAGAATTCCTGGGTCTGCAGGGAGGAGGTGGTGGTGGGGGCCTTGGGGGTCTGGAGGGATCAGTGGCCAGCCTCAGTTGCCCATCGGAGGGGGAAACTCAGTTGGAGAATAGCGGGAACCAGGAAATAAGGCCTTTGTGTTCCTGTGGTGCCTTCACAATTTGTACCCTTGATGCGCACAGATGCAGAGGTGTGGAGAATCACATTCCTGTCTAGAGTTAACTGGAGATTTATTTATTTATTCGGTTTGCACAGTCCTCAAGTTATGACTGGTTGCTTAAAGATGGTTCAAACTTACGACAGAGGGAGGGAGGGAGGAAGGAAGGAAGGATGGATGGATTCAGACAAGGAGAGAGGAACCTGTCCTGGCACCTTGGTGAACCCAGCCTGGAGGACAGAAGGTGGACTATTCTCCAAAGGACCTGAAAGCAGGACAAGAAGCAATGGATGGAAACTAGTCAAGGAGAGAAGCAACCTGGAACTGAGGAGAAACTTCCTGACAGTTAGAACAATTAACCAGTGGAACAACCCGCCTCCAGAGGTGGTGAATGCTCCAACACTGGAAGTCTTTAAGAAGAGACTGGACAGCCATTTGCCTGAAATGGTATAGGGTTTCCTCCCTGAGCAGGGGGTTGGACTAGATGACCTCCAAGGTCTCTTCCAACTTTATTATTATTATTACTTACCTGCAGGATGTGGCCCCCTAAGTGCTTTTCAAAGAGCTCCGTCAGCAGCCCGTTCATATTTCTCCGACCAGAAGCTGGAGAGAAACCAAGATCTCAGGGTCAGCAAGGAGGATCCAAAGTGGCAACCCTCCCAGTCAGCTTCTTGGGGTCATGAAGCCTGAGAGATCCCTTGCTATGGGCAGGATCTGGCTAGGAGGAATCAATGCTCCTGTGATATCTGCTCGCTCACTCATGCATTCATTCAATCAATTTATATGCCTACTCTGCTTTTCTTCTCCAAGTTAGCACTCAGATTCCAAACCTCAGCTCAGAGTTGGGGGATCTTAAACAACAGACCACAGATTCCCTTAGATTCCCCACCCAGATGAGCTCTGGAACTAGATCTAGACCAGACGTGTCAAACTCGCCATGTCACATGACGTCATGCAATGTATCGGGACAGTTTTGCCATTGCCGGCAATGGGGTGGGCAGAGCTTCCATGTGATGCGTCCGGCCCGTGGGCCGGCAGTTTGACAGCCCTGATCTAGACCAAGGGTTTCTCAACCTTTGCCCCTTTAAGAGGGATAAACTTCAACTTCCAGAATTCTCCAGTCAACAAAGCTCACTTTTTAAGTCATTTTTCTCAGTGCCACTGTAACTTCAAACGTTCGCTAAACAAACGTTAGGTGGAGGACTATCCATACTTAAATTCTAACTTTTGCAACTGAAATATACCCCCTGGGGCTCCTCTCCGAGGTAGATGGACAGTTAAGCTACAGAAATAAAGAAACACACACACACACACAAAGATATACACATATCAATACATATATACAGACACATAGAGAGGATAGATTGATAGATAAGATAGACAGACAGATAAGGTAGAGAAGATTGATATAGATGATATACAGATAGATTGATAGAGATACACAGAGATAGATAGAGAAGATAGATACAGAAAGATTATATATAAGATAGATAGTGATATATTAGATAACATAGAGATGAGAGAGAGAGAGAGAGAGAGAGAGAGATGTGGGTTAATTTGATCCAGGAATATCTAGACAAGGAACGAATAGGAAGTGCTTTTGGCTGGTGTCTGTGGAGGAGGATCTCTGGCCAGGACCCTTACCTAGGACGGGGGGGGGGGGGGGCAGAGGCGAAGGAAGGTGCTAAATTTGGGGGAAGCCAAGGATAGAGCAGGAGGGGGAAGGAAGGGGGGGAGGACAGGACGAGCCATTGTGTCCTGAGCATTCCTGCCAGACGAGAGGCGAATACTTATCAGCCCGGCATTCACGAGACCCCCAATCAAGCTGAAAAGCTCCATGGCCCCTGAGTTAACCTTTCCTGCAGCCTCACCGTCCCCCCCCCCACACAACTGGCTGGGGGCCAAGCAGGGGAAGGAAGGTGGGCTCAAAGGGACCCACACGTGTGCGGAATGCCAAACAGGGCGCATTCTTTGATCCACAGAGGAATCCGGAGCTCTTTCCTGATCGCATCTCCGATTTTTCTATGGTACAACTGTTCAGAAGTTCCAAGGAGTTTGCGGGCTGTTTTGTTTCTTATTCATTTGTGTGTTCATTTATTAGTAATTTGTTTTTAGGTGGTTGAGCCCACACTTGGAATCCTGCATCCAGCTTTGGTCACCGCACGACAGAAAAGAAGTTAAGACTCTGGAAAAAGTGCAGAGAAGAGCAGCCAAGATGATAAAGAAGGGGTGTCAAAAGTTGGCTGTTTTAAGACTTGTGGACTTCAACTCCCAGAATTCCCCTGGCTGGGGAATTCTGGGAGTTGAAGTCCATAAGTCTTAAAGTGGCCAAGCTTGGACACTCCTGTGATTAAAGGGGCTGGAAGCTAAACCATACAATGAATAATTGAGGGAACTGGGAATGTCTGGTCTAATAAAGATAAGAAGTAGGAGGGACATGATAGCATATTGCGATATTTTGAGGGGCTGTCCCAGAAAAAAGGGGGTTCACCTATTCTCCAAAGCCCCTGAAGGCAGGACAAGAAGCAATGGATGGAAACTCATCAAGGAGAGAAGCAGCCTAGAACTAAGGAGGAATTTCCCAACAGTCCAAACAATGAATCGGTGGAACGGCTTCCCTCTTAACAATTGCAGCGATTCTCTTAACAATGGTGGCCAGAAAGGGCGTAAAAATCGGGCTCACTTCCCAAAAGTTTCCCAAAACTCACTTCCCAACAATCTCGCCTAGCAATGGAAGTTTTGGGCTGAAACGGGAGTCGTAAGTCAAGGACAACCTGTAGCTAGAAGCTAACCCCAAAGACAGCTTGTTTGCTTTAGGCAGCTTTAGACATGGGGTGGAAGCAGCCCCAGTTTTGGGGGCAACTGGTTTTCCAAGGGGGAAAAAACAACAAAAAATAAAAATCATATTTTTGCCTCTTTTTTCCCTTCTTCTTTTTTCTCTCTCTCTCTCTCTCTCTCTCTGTCTTTTTAAATCACTGTGGCAGCTTCGGAGATGCCGTTTCAGAACAGTTATCTGTACGAATTTACTTGTAACTAACAAACAGAGACCCACTTGACAGACAATCGGGAACAATACCAGCCCCGCTAATTGCTGCAATTTCCTCTGTCATTTTCTTTAATTCCTTCATTTTTCCTCTCTCGAAATAACCCCACAGGTCAGACAGAATGCTCCTATAATTAAAAGCATTTAATGCAAGAATTAGAAAGCTGCTCACATTATGGGGAAGGGAACGGGGCAGAAGCTGGGGGGGGGCATATTGTTAATCCCCCCCCACACACTCTTTTCAAGTTTGCAATTTGCCAGCTTTTTAAACAGTTTTTTTTAAAAAAAAGAAAGAAAGAAAGAAAAAAAAGAGAAATAAGAGAGACGGGGAAAATAAATTGGAAAAAAGAGGATTTTTTCCGCTTCCTGTTTCCCCCCCCAAAACTGAAGAAGCCCATGGCGTTCCTGAAAAAGCAAAATGGCAGGAAAATGGGGAAACGAATCCCAAGGAATGTCAACCCCACCTGATGACGTCACCTGGCAAAGGTTACAGATCTGCATGATGTCATCGGGATACGTGGGACTGGTGGTGGTGGTGGGAGGGGGAGGGTGTCAACAGCTGCCCTTATGATTGGCACGCAGAGCAAGTGAATTTGTCCGTCAATAAAATGCAACTTTGATCCCTATTGTAACAAGACACAAAACGCAACAGGAGATTCTCCTGAGAGTGGGTGGGCTTTATTTTAAATCAAGGGTCTCCAAACATGTCCACTTTAAGAGTTGTGGACTTCAACTGCCAGAATTCTTCAGCCAGTATGCTAGCAAAAAATCATGAAGTGTGGACTACATCTCCCAGAATTCAGAGCTAGCTGGGGCATTCTGGGAGTTGAAGTCCACAAATCTTAAAGTGGACAAGTTTGGCAACTATAAATTTAAATAATTATAAGCAAAGAATGAGGAAACATCTTCCACTGAAGAAGGATGTTTGTTCTCCTAAGGGGTATTTCTCCCACCTGGAAATAAATATTTAAATATAGTGGGCGTGTTCAGGTTGTCCTTGACTTACAAACCTTCCTTGAATGACTGCTTGAAGTTACAACAGTGCTGAAAAAAGGGACTTACGACCATTTTTCACACTTATGACCACTGCAGCATCCCCGTGGTCACGTGATCAAAATTCGGACTCTTGGCAGCTGGTTCACATTTATGACGGTTGCAGCCTTTGGGATCAGCTGATCACCATTTCTAATCTTCCCAGCCAGGTTCCCTCAAGCAAAGTCAACGGGGGAAGCTGGATTCACTTAACAGCCACAAATTCACTTAACAACCGTGGCGAAAAGGGTTTGTGAACTCGAGTGCGACTCACTTAGCAAGCGACCGCTTTGCTTAGTGAGGGAAATCCTGATCTCGATTGTGGTGGTGAGAACTGCCTGTGACTACCCACGAATGAACGAAAGGGGTAACCGCTATAAACTGACCTATTTCCCTTCCAGGAGTCAAGGAAGGGCCAAGATTGTTGGGGGCAATTAAGCTGACTTTGTAATAATGCCGCTTGGGTGTGTGTGTGTGAAAGCCCTAATAAGCAGGCATATACATTGAATGAAGGCTACTGCTAAGCTTGTAAGCCGCCCTGAGTGTTCGGAGAAGGGTGGGATATAAATGGAATTAAAAATAAAAAAATAAATAAAAAAAGAGCAAGAAAAATTAAGCAACGTGCATTTTGAAAATAGTAAGGGGGAGGAGGGAATGGGGGGAAGGGATAGGGAGGGTTGGGTGGGGGTGGGGGAGGGGGGGATTAAAGTTAAAATGTATTGTAAAACTTTTTAAATAAAAAAAAAGAAAATAGTAACATAAACAGGAAAGATGACAGGGTCTAGGTGCCAAATGCTGGACCCTGCGCAAAAAATACATTTGAACCCTGGGGCTCCCTACTCCAACCGAGGGTCCAGGCCCCTCACCCCCAAGGGGAAGGAGCATTCAGAGGGTTAACGTCAAAATCTGGCTAGCTCGGTGTAATCACCAAATTCTTTCCCCAAGCCCGTAATTATAAAGCTGCCAGCACCAGCGTGGATGATGGGCCCACAGCTGCAGCCCTCGCTTCCCAGCCAGGCAGTAGCGGAATGAGCTGCAGCTGAGAGGCCAAAGAGCAAGGTTGGCGGAGTGTATGGGAATCACGGGGTGGGAAGGGACCTTGGAAGACTTCTAGTCCAACCCCCTTCTCAAGCAGGAGAACGGAAAAGGGACGGAGATGGGGAGTAGAGAGCGGGATCGTGTCATCCCTCCCAGAGATCCTACGTTTTGGATGTCACAGGGCAGTGATGGCGAACCGGTTAGAGACCGAGTGCCCAAACTGCAATCCAAAACCCTCTTATGTATCATCGGGTGCCGGGTGGGCGTGGCCCATTGGGTGGGCGTGGCCCATTGGGTGGGCGTGGCTGCAGTGGTAACGGCAGACTGGCTGGGACTAAAAAGTTCAATCAATCAATTCCAACTTTGCGAGATCTTTTTTTTTCCCCACGAGGTTGAAATTGATTGATTGAACCTTTTTCTGTTTTTTTGCGCACGATGTTGGAGGCCTAAAGCGAAAAGGTTTGATAAAACCCAGCTGAAGGCCTAGGACTGGGGCAACGGCACACGTGCCCACAGAGAGGGCTCTGCGTGCCACCTGTGGCACGTGTGCCATAGGTTCGCCACCACGGTCATAGGGACTCTGCTGGCTACTCAGAAGTCGAGGTCACTTTAACCGCAAATCTTGCAACCCTCTTTCAGGGAACTGTAGTGGAAGGTGGTCTGGATTCCCAGGAGGGAAGGGCTGCTTACGGGAGGGCAAAGCGGCAGCAGAGCTCGGAATGACTGGAAAGGGGGAGGAGGGTCCAACGGTCCCTCCCTAGCAGTTTCCAGGATACATCTATAGTTATGCAAATAGTTTCTTTAGGGTCATCATGCCCTCAGAGCTGGGTGGTTTTCTTGCAGACATTTCATAACCCAACTAAGTTACATCAACATTGCTAGGAAGAGGAGGAGGAGGTTGACTGTGGGGTCCTTGGTGATCTTTGAGCTGGGTGGTTTCCTTGCAGGAGTTTCATTACCAAACTAGGTAACACCATCAGTTCTAGGCGGGAAAAGAAGAGAACGAGAGGAGAAAGAGGGAAATGTGGGACAGCGAGGCATGCTGGGCTCCCAGCTTGGCAGTCAGGCCATCGCTGCCACGGGGCATGGACGAACAGCCTGCTTTTCACACAGTCCTTACACTGCTGTTTGTTTTGGTTCCAAGCTTTGCGCCGCCGGCCGGTCCTTCAGCCTCCTCTGCTTGTTCCACCTTGCCTTCCTTCACCCAGACGTGTCCTGCTGCCGGCTCCGGGTGCGAGAGACATCGTACACCCTGCCCATACCAAGCAAGCTGTATCAATCAGGCTAAGTGGCTGGGCTGGATGAGAGCCAAGTTGAACGAGTCACCCTTTCCGCCCACGTTCTCCTCCTTCTTTCCGACAGCCCAAATCCGGGGCAGGGGGGGGCGGTATGTGAGCGGAGTTGCAGGAAAAGATCCCAGAGTGGTTTACTCCTTGGGGTGGCCTGGACTGCCAGGTGAGAAA
>NW_027673458.1:0-12500 GCF_964194415.1 Vipera berus
TTTTAACTCCTTCAGCTTGCCTCTTCTATTAAATTCTATTAGATTTTCAACTTCTGAGCTATGTTGCCTGTAGAGCTTTTTACAAAGGCATATCACTTCTATTTTTTTAAGGATATCAAACAGTCTTGTTTGTTTATAGTACACAGTGCGTAGAGTTGTAGTACTCACTGCTTATTCAGTTGGTATGCTTGACATGTCCTGGAAAGTCTATTGTCACTTTGGCATAAGCATAGGTTAAAAAAAAGGAGTTAAGAAAATTATACCAGGAATGCAGCAGTTATCAGTATTTTAACTTTCTGGATTTTAAAAAAAAAACATTAGGGATATAATGAATAGAATTATTCTCTCTGTCAACCTATACTCAGTTTTTAGAAAAAATAAATTTAAGCCAAGTTCAGCACATCAGAATCTGCTGGGGAGAAACACTGATTGTGCCTTTTATTTTGTACATGTCTCTGTTTTAGACTCAGGAATCTTGTTTCTTTATCTCTGTTATATGAACACCATTTATACATTTAAAAACAAAAACCTTTTTTTGTAAAAATATATGTGCGATTGTTTGCTAGCATAGATTGAATATCTTGGAGATTTGCAAAAGTATCCAACATTACAGAATTTAAAAAGGTTACACATATAATTTAATCATTCTCCTCCTTTATGAAAAAGTGCCACATTTTTAAAACATGTACATGTTTTAAAGAGAGGGGTTGATGCTATAACAACCTGCATAGGAACTGTTTCAGATAATTTCTTTTCATTTCTTCAATTGTCATTTTTCATGATGCATATTGAAATCAGCTCCACTTTTTTTACAGATTTCTTCAGATCCCTTCTTATTCTTTCGATTTGATTAGTTTTCACTACTGCAAAATATTAATAAGCCTGGACTGAAACTATTATTGTCTTCATTCAAATAAAAAGAAAAAAAGAATTCATCACTCAGCTTATATATATAAAGAATAAAAAAGTAACTTACTTTTAGATAGATAGATAGATAATAATTTCTATTATATGCTCCAAAATATTTGCAAATTGTTTGACTTAGCTATGAAATATATTTTGTTTGCTAATTAGTGTGCATCTCATAAGACTTTGATAGAATTATGTAAAACCTGTCTTCAACCACAGTCACACATCAAATTAAAGCTCCATTATTGTTTTCCAATATTAAAGAAGATATTTTACCCTTCTTCATGCAACAGGTTTCTAAAAGGCTGTAGGATTTTTTTTTTAAAAAAAAGTTCATTTTTCTTACATTTTAAATGTTCTGTTTGTGCAAAATTTTGAGAATCACCATAAGGGCTTCTTTGCATTTTTAATTTAGTAACTAACATATGAATAAATTTGCATATTAATTAGTTGCAGATTAAATCATGCATACATAATTGCCTCCTTACTGTGTTTAATGTTTGTCAAAATCTCCAGCCTGGTTTGATGGATGTCGTATGAAAGATTACAATTTGATGTACCATTGGAAGTGTTTACACCAATAATGCAGGATTCTTAATAGCAAAAATCTCTAGTTTTATACAGTTACTAACAAACATGTAAGATAGGTACATGTCCCTTTTGACTAGATATTTTTTCTTGCACCAAATCATTTACTATTCATAATCATTAATGCATCTCCTAATTATACAGCATATGTCTGTTAACTATTTCATTGCCATTTTTACTGAGAAGTTCCAGGATTTCATTTTCATGTATGTCTGTTTATACATACACAGATAGATAGGCAGACAGACATATCTGTGTATGTATGCATCTTTTCAACCCATTCTTGGACCATTTATCACAAATGTTTGCATTTCAAATAGCTTTGTCTGTCACGGAATATTTTTGCAGAAAAGCACAAAACATGTTGTGATGTGTTACTGAAGTTCAGACAGTAGTCAATATCGGTTAATAGCCACCCACTAAAAGAAATAGTCGAGGGCAAGAAAAGTGCAAAAATGTCAGTTATTGCAAACATTATCCAAAGTGTTAAATATCTTGGATTTAAATGCCATAAAAGTATGGCTGGTGTTGAAAGCAGAGAATATAATCACAGATGATTGCAACTACTTTAAATGGAGTAGTAATCTGGTTAAAGAAGGCCATTGCAGTTGAGTAAACGTTTGTAGATATGCATGCTATCTTCTTCATACAAACTTTTCTTCAAGATCTAGTTTGTAAGGGAAAAAAACTTTCTGTAGCACATTTAAACATGTCACAGCAGTACATATATCTTGTTGTTGTTGTTGTTGCTTATTAATTTATGTACCTTCCTCCCTGCAAAGTAGGACAGATTGCCAGGCCCCTAGTTATTTATTTCAACGTTAGATATTGTAATCTCATGTGAAAATTCAAGGCTAAGATTGCACTTTAGTAGAAGTATCTGCCACAGCTAGCGGTTGTGTAGGAAATTAAGATTAAATTAAGGTTCTCCAACAGAGCACTAAATCAACTCCATTTCTCAACTCACTGTGTTAATTAAACAATCCAGTAGAGAGGATTCAGAAATAAATATTTTATTTAAAATAAAACATAGACTTATCAGAATTAAGTACCTGAGCTTATTAGGAACTTTAATCTTTGACTATATAGTGACAAAGCAATTCCTAGGACTCAACCACAAAACTAACTTCTATTCCTTTGCAGGCCCTTGAATGATAAATCAGATCTTGAGGGTGCGAGTAGCTTCTAGGGCAAGGGTGTCAAACTCACCGCATCACGTGACGCGTCACGACGTATCATGACTTTTTTCCCCTTGCCAGAGCCAGGTGGGTGCGGCTTCCACATGACACATCTGGCAGTTTGACACCCCTGTTCTAGGGAATGATGTCCAAATTGTCTAAAATTTGCCTTAGGTAAATTGTTGAATTGTGTCTTGGGTGACTTTGCAATGTCTGTGTAACATAAGATGGAGTCATGGGAATTTCAGACATAATGAAAATTCAAATAGATTTTGGATTGGGCACATCCATTGCTAGAGGAATGGCAAAGCAAGATTCAGAGAGTTGTTTTCTGCTAGTTACAGTTTATCCTTTCAATAGCAGGTATTCATTGCAGTATGGCAGTATGGCTGTTGATTTCCAAGAAAGAAATGAGGCATCCAGAAGAGCGGGGCTGGAATGGCAATCAAATATGTGACTGAGCACAGAGTTAATATTGACATGATAAAATGAAGAGAAATTTTCATACAACCTGCATTTAGGTGCTAGAGAAAGGGCAGGTTATAAAGCTAATTATTCCAATTCTTGCTTAATTTTTGAACCTTCTATTTAATTCAAGGATAGAATAATGTCAAGTATGTAATTCTGAGCTGCGCTATGTGTCTATGGAGATTCTCACTCATCCCCTCATGGTTGTCCCAAAGGTGTTTTTCCAAAAGGCAACTGGGCTTTTTTTTTGTTTTGTTTTGTTTTCCTTGAAAACATTTCACTTCTCATCTAAGAAACTTCTTCAGTTCTGACTGAAAGGTGGGAAATGAAAGAATTTATATTCTTTGCAATCATGTGGTAATTAGCTCTCTGAAAGTTATTGAGGCCACTTGGGAGTTTATCTATTCCTCAGAATCACCTGAATCAGAGTGCAAATGGGTGTGGAACTTTCTTGGGACTTCTGAAAGGGATTGGGTTATAGACTGAACATAAGTAGTGTCATATCTCTCCCACTCTGGGAGAGAGGGCTGTTCAGTTTTAATACAGATGGCCTCTTTGACCCTCTTTCAAACCAAAAGAGGTTTCAAAAATATGACTAGGATAGGTTGTACAGGAACGTTTGCAGGAATTGGGTATGTCTGTTCTCCAAAGTATCTGAAGGCAAGACAAGAAGCAATGGATGGAAAGTAAACAAGGAGAGAAGCAAGCTAGAACTCAGGAGAAATTTCCTGAGAGCAAGAACGATTAATAAGTGGAGTGACTTGCCTCTAGAACAGATATGTCAAACTTGTGATGTCATGTGATGTCGCACAACATATCGGGATGGTTTTACCATTGCCGGCAATGGGGTGGGCACAGCTTCTGGATGATGCGTCTGGCCTGCGGGCTGGTAGTTTGACACTCCTGCTCTAGAAGCTGTGGGTGCTCTAGCACTGGAGGTTTTTATTAAGAGGTTGGACAAGCATTTGTCTGAAATGGTATAGGGTTTTCTGCCTAAGTAGAGGGGTGGACTAGAAGACCTCCAAGGTTCCTTCCAATGCTGTTAATCTGTTATTCTATATTTTCTCCCTCAAACAGACATGGATGCATGTACCTCTTAAGAGAACTAATGCAGTGTAATGGTTAAAATTCTGGATTGGGATATTCTAGTCCTCTCTTGGGCACGAAGGCCAGCAAGAAGACTAGACTGGATTATCAAAATGATCAGTCTACTAACCTGCACTTCACCGATTTTGAAGATTACAGTTCATAATTTTTTATAATTTCATTTTGCATTGGATTGATTAAGGTTAATAGAAACAGTACATATATGTACATGCATAGACACCCAGACAATTTACTGGGACATAGAAGAGATTTTCATACAAACATGTTCTTGAAGAACAGTGCTGATAGTTGTAGTTATTCATATTTAATATATCAATCCAAAGATTATTTCTACATAGGCTTTACTATTTACAGTATTAGGAAAAACATGTATGGTTCTAGTAAGGTGACTATTTGACTGAATTTATCTTTCATTATAGGACTGATCATCATTGTTGAGTGTTGTATTCATTTTTCTGCCACTTCAATTTTCTACGTGCTTGAATATCATTGATCTAATTAATACTGTAGTTTACTTTTCTGATGTTTCGTGATTAAGAACTTAACAGCAAGGACTAAACCATTTTTCTTACCGAATCATTACACTGCATCAATTGTATGTACATTAGCAATATAAACTGGGCATAGGATTCAGTGTTAAAGATTATTGGAGATTGTATCTTTAAAAAAAAAACCTTCAATCTCGAATACTGACTGACAGGGCCATGAGAGATAGTAATATGAACCGATTTGTTTACACCCCTGCTAACACTGTCTAGAAAGGATGCAATTTATATAATGTAATTTTAGGAAATTGTGATGCCGTCTATGAATTATCTTCATTGTTACTTCTTGCTGGCTTGCTAAAATGGATGTAAAAGGAATTCATTGCCTTAAAGAATTCCAAGGAAAGCAGATGTTGAGGGCACAAGGGGGAAGAGGAGAATTTTTCATGAGAAACTTCGCCTTCTATGACATAGATTGAATGCACTAGGATCAGCTCTCAAAAATACGTTTTTAAGGAACAGTATGAGCCAACAGTGCCTTTGAAATATTTCAACACATCAAAACAAATAACAGATATTAAAATATGACTCCTCAAACTCCCTACTTTTAAAAAGTAGAAACTGGTAAAAAACACACCATTTGATTGGGTTCTTTGTTGCTCCTCTTCTGTGCCATCTGCCCTTGAGTTCCAAATCATGCTGAACATTTGGGTTGTTGTCTTTACAGCTCCATTTGCATACAGAACAGGATGCTCAATCTTCAATATTTGGTGGTGGTGGTGTGTGTGTGTTTGTGTGTTGCAAAGAGTTGTAGTTTTTGCATAAAATTTCTCTGACCTTCAACCCATTTCATTTTCTGGTAGTGCTGGGAAAGTATGCATTGTCAGTTGATTTTAAAAAGTTACATTAACTGGAGAATTTATCAGTATGATATAATCCATCATTGCATGATTTTTTTTCCTGTGGATAGTTGAAATAACCTGTCCAGTAAAAATAATCAGTAAACTCAGAAAGACATTTTTCTCTCACCCTATGATCTTATACATGACACAAGTTCTTAAATGAGTATTTCCCTTCAAAATGTATATTTCTCTTCCAATATAGGGTATGCTTCAGGTATTGAGGACATGGCTATGTATATAATGATAGGTTTCCATGAAGTTTTGTTTAGCACATACTCGAGAGAAAGCCAAATTCTGTTGACACACTGATGTAGCACTCAGCTCAGAAAGGTATAGAAAGTAATTTAAAAGTTTGTGAGTAGGGAAGGATAAAAAGAATATCCAAGTCTTCCTTACTGAGATCCAGTTTGATGTACAGTAGTGGTTAAAGATACTGGATTAGCCTTGGTGGAGCAGTGGGCTAATGCCTCCTTAAGTAACACCAGCTGCCTGCAATTAGTGCAGGTTCGCATCCCACCAGGCTCAAGGTTGACTCAGCCTTCCATCCTTCCGAGGTAGGTAAAATGAGGACCCAGATTGTTGGGGGCAATTAAGCTGACTTTGTAATAATGCCGCTTGGGGGTGTGTGAAAGCCCTAATAAGCAGGCATATACATAGAATGAAGGCTACTGCTAAGCTTGTAAGCCGCCCTGAGTCTTCGGAGAAGGGCGGGATATAAATGGAATAAAAAAAAAAGCCAGGAGACTGTGAGTTCTAGTCCCACTTTAAGCACAAAGCCACTAGGTGACTTTGGGCCAGACAGTCTTTCTGAATTCTAGGAAGAAGGCAATGATAGGTTTGCCAAGAAAACTGCATAGACTTGTAGTCACCAGGAATCAGGGTTGCATAATGGACAATAAATGAGCAAAATGAGCGCAATGGTGAAGAGTGAATTACATATGTTAAATAAACAATAATTCCAAATGAAATATATGTTGCTATAAACATGGAAGATAAAACACATTTTAGAATTTCTAGTTAAAGCAAAATTGTATTTTTTTTAAAAAAAAGCTTTATTATATGGGGTTGGGGGGGGTTATAGCTAAATAGTCCCATAGAGAGATCCACCTTATTGCAACAAATAATTATCTTCCTTTCTAAGGAAATTTAAGAAAAAAGACACATATTTCATTGAGAGGTTAACTACCCAAACATAGGCACTAGAAGGATAGACTTTAAAAACTCAAAATTCTGTTGAATTTTTTTTGTACTAAATTTCATTGTTGTGTAATGGACAAATTGTGTTTTGTCAGCTTACAGTGGCTATAATATTAATCCTTCATCCATAACATAAGCAGTGTACTATTTCAAAAATAAGAACTACTCCATTTTTCTCTTTGAAAGTATTTACTGATGCCATACATGGCTCTTTCTATGTATTGCAACTGTTCTTTTAAAAAAAATATTTGTGACATTTATGTAACCAGTTGTAACGCTTCTTCTGTCCTTTTTCTTAGGCCGGTAGTACAGTCAAAGATGTTTCCAATTGTGAGTGAATCTTTGACATCTCATTTAATGCTTTCTTCTTGATGTCCCCAAATTTGAAGATGAACCATTAGTGTATAAAACTAAGTGGATTGTATTGACATTAATTCCAATATCAGAAAACAAAACAATAAAAAAATCAGCATTATGATTTCTGGGGACAGCCATAAATATCTTTGGGGACTTCATATACATAAGCCCACATACACACAGAGAGACAGATAGATATGCATCTACATTTATATGTAGATATGCACATATATATGCATACATACGTATATGCATACACACACACATACACACACACACATCTATATATCTATATGTCTGTCTGTCTATCTATCTATCTATCTATCTATCTATCTATCTATCTATCTATCTATGATTTCAGGAGTTTATCATCTTCCTTATCTTCCTCTTTTTCTCCTTTCTCCTCCTTTTTTGCCCTTCAACAACTTCATCAACTTCTGTCTTTTTTTTTCACCTAAATTATATTTTAATGTTTCTGCATACCTGTGGTTTTCATGAAAAGTGCCAAAATGATATAGAATCAAGGAATAGGTGCAATAGAAGTAGAAGAATTTTTGTTGTACAGTTTTTGCAAATACCGATATTTGTATAATCTCTAAATAATTCATGCTAGATTCTTTGTTCATTTTAGGGTATTTTGATCACGAGCACCAACAAAATTGTTCAGCAAAATCAAGTTTTGTGACTCCCATTTCTGAAACGCCCTGCATTTTCTTATAACTCACAAAGAAAAAAGCATTCACCAGCCATAACTCCATTTGTATGGTTAATGCATGCCATTAAACAAAAGTGTGATTTATTAGTTTTAACTTAATTGTCTTATATAAACTCAGTCGTAATTTGTATTGCATAGTCTATTACAGCTTAGAGGTAATCCAAGCCAATTTTGGATAATTAATTTAACCACGTTAAACATGTCATGGCTTAACATGGTATGTGAAGTGACTTATACTCTACAGCATGTGCAAACATGCATGCAAACACACACTGTTCAATTTATGCAGTCCCAGATAAGAACCAATAGTCTCTGCAGCTAAACATGTTGTAGGTTATGTGCAACTCTACACTAGTTGCACCCTGAGCAGCATCAGAGTACAGAATTATACATCTGGAAGAAGTAGAACTATTCATATAACAAGTTTAAGATACTAATTATTTCCATTTGAAAGTTGTACTTAATTGTTGTCATTAGCATTGTAGTTAAAGAGAATGGAAAGCCAGCAGCACCGGAAACTCCTATGAACATGCTTAGCTTTCTACCTTTCCTCCCTAATATTCATTAATTGACATAGTAATTTCTTGATTTGTTTTGACTGGAGAAGGTAGACTGCAGTGAATAAGGAAAATGAGGATAGAGCTATGATTAACTTCCAAAATAAATGACCAGATAGAAGTTCAAAAATGCTGACCAAGGCAATTGTTGATTAAAAAACTCTGATATCCCCTACTGACCTTCATGTTGAATTAAAGCGTATGCAATTGGCCAACTACAATGGACTAGGACTAGAATGGTTATAAATGATACCTTTTTGGTGTGACTTTTGTTAGTTACATGCCACCATAAGCATTACTGGATTCATTTCAAAGTAAACTGGAAAAGTGAATAATAAAATTTATTTATTTCTTAGTAAAGGGAGGGGGGGGCTAATATCTTAGTTGACTTTTCTGAATCTGGTGGCATACTTATGTATTTATTATTGATTTGCTTTTTTAATTTGAATTTTTGTTTGGAAGAGCTCTTTGCCCATGTCTTTTGATAGCTGCTTTGGCACATTTGTTGAAAAACAGGTAGCCCTGAAAGCCAGCTGGTTTTCCTTAGGCCAGTCACACCCTCTCAGCTCAACCTATAGGGTAATGGTTGTAGGAAAAATAGGAAGAGGAAGGAGTGTTAGATATGTTCGCCACCTTCAGTTACTTATAAAAATAAGAAGGGAGGGATAAAAATCTAATAAATAACTATGAGTGCTACCCAGCAGGAAATTGCACTGGTTGTCAAATCTTGGGATCTACTGTAAGGATCACAGAATGGAATGCAAAGAAATTGTACTAGTTGTCAGATGGAATGCAATCATCTTACGTCCACTCCATTTTCTCTCCATACTAATAAAAACTTGAAATGATACCTTAAAGGCTATAAGGCAGGCACTGAAAACTCATGTAATGTAATACAGATTTCAAACTCATTTTATCTGAGTGATACTCAGAATCCCCAGAAATTAATGACTTAAATTTGGTAGTGATTTGTCATCCACAGGAGATGTGCGTTAGCACCAGTTTTTGAAAATCCACATAATATTCCTTCTTTAATTCCAGAGTAGCATTTAGCTCTGGATCTGACTCCCAATGTACTCTTCTTGGAGCCTCTATTTCTGATCCTGTGTTGTGTATAAGATAGAGCAGTGAAGAAAGGAGAGTGGCTAAATGGTACTACAGCCTGTAAAAATAAATTATTTTAAACGAAAGCACTTGCTTTTGGAGTAGAAGCATGCAGAATGTTTTGAAGCCATTCTAACTTAATCAGAAATATTTCCACTTTGAGACAGCTGAGTTTGCACTTCTGGTAAGGTCAAAACAGCTGTTTCTAACTCAGAGCAAGAAATTTGAACTCAAAATATTTTGTGCGCCTCTGCTGGAGATGGTGAAGCATAACAAAGCTATAGCTCATGATCAAGAATAGTAAAACTGTAATATTGTAAACTCTTGTCTTTTGGTAATCAGATATTATATATCTGTCTGAATGGATAAATAGGTCTAAGTAAAAATACTGTAATATAGCATTAGATGAAGACATTGAGTTGTTGTAGGTGTGTATATTAATGTGACAGCAATATTTGTGATAGTTTCTCATATTGTTTGGAATAACTGGAACTTGGCATTTTGGCAATCTGTCCTACTCTCAGCTTTTTGAATTAACTAAGTATAGCTTACTGGCTTTGCTTGGCTCAATGAAATTATCTAAGTAGTGTTCAAATTTAGCAGCACTGCATTAGGAGATTGAAACATAGACATCCACCTTTATTATCATTTTAATGAATTGCTAAATAAATTTCTTTTAGTACTTATTGTAGTGTTTTGATTCTTGATGATCATGACTTGTCATTCCCAGTTTTAAAGTATGAACTCCCTAATGTTGATCTGCTTGAGAAATGAGTAAACAATGTTGCACAGTTGAAATTATCATTTTTCTGATTAATTTATTTGTGTACTTATTTATTTAAATCTTTAGCTTTTGTAAATATGATGAAAAGCTTGGATTTTTTTTTTAGAATCTCAAAAATTATTCAGATTTCAGTGACTTTCAGCTAGTTCTTTGTCCATTCTGAAGGCTGCCTCCTTTGTCATTTCTCTATCTCCCATCTCTCTGAAATATTTGTGTTTTTCTTGTTGTTTCCCTTATGGACTTTTATTTCATAGTAAACATGAACTCTTTCTTCAAGAAATAGAAATAAGTTAATAGCCGGTGCCTGTTTCAAGATGTGACTGTAATTAGGAGACATATTATATACCCTGAAATTAGTAAAAAAGATTACAGATAGTCCTTAACTAAATAGTCCTTGCTATTTGTTTAGTGACTGTTCAAAGTCACGACGGCACTCAAAAAGTCACTTACAGCCCTTCCTCATATTTATGACCATTGCAGCATCTCCATGGCCTTGTGATCAAAATTTGTGCACTTGGTAACCAGCATCTATTTATAATAGCTGCAGCATCTTGGAGTCATGTGATTGCCTGTTACCCACCTTCCCAATTGTCTTCTGACAACCAAAGTCAATATAGGAAGCTGGATTGGCTTAACAACCACATGATTCACTTAACTGCAGTGATTTGCTTAACAACCATAGCAATAAAGATCGTAAAATTGAGTATGACTTACTTAACAACTGCTTGGTTAGCAACCAAAATTCTGACCTCAATTGCGGTTGTATAATTTTGCGCCTGGACCATTAAGCATTTTTTCATGTAAAGTGGGATGAATGTGAGCTTTCCATAAAAATGGAGAATTCTGAATATACTGTATTATCTTAGTATGAAGTCGGGAAACCTTTCTTAAATCAAATGTTGGCTGCCCAAATACAGTATGTTAAATCCTTCCCATTGATGTACTCACTTTGATTGTGGCTTTCTTAAGTATGTAATATTTTTTTATTATTATTCAGGGCATACGTTTGTTTCTGCATATCTGAATCAAGATTTTATATTGTGGGTCAGGTAAAAACTTGACGAAAGAAAGCCTACCTGATGGGACTGACATTTGATTTTAATGATTGAGTAGTTTTTAAAGGCAGGAGATTTATTCCACTTTTATGGTATTTACTTCATTGTTTCAATGCCCACTGTACAAATGCTCTCTCTTCTAACACTGTGCTTTTGCAAACATATTCTTGAATGTGTGTACAATACACATGACTGTGTCTTGAACAAACAAGGAAATAGTTGTTTTTTCTTTGCATTTCAATCTGTAATTTGTCATCATTTAATTTGAAATAGATAGAAACTATCATTTTAATATGTGAATAATGAGCCTCTAAGTCTATATTTGTAAGGGGAAAGGGTTATATAAACTGGAAACACTAATATTCATTTATGTAAATAGAAGACTTGATATATGTGTAATGCATCTAAAGACTACATGGATAACTTGAGCAATCTGATTGTCTTTGGGGATTCCAAGCAGGATAGGTGAACCAGGACGTGCTACTGAACTTTGGGAGAAGAATCTCATGTTTAAGAATATGTAGAAAGTCATTTTATGCCAAATGAAATTATTGATCCAACAAATCTGTGCAAACCTTCCACATGCTAATCAAAATTAAACATGTGGAAAATACTGGAGGGGTTGTTATCAAGAGGAAGAGAAGGGATATCTCTTGAATAAAACTTTAATAAAGGCTTATAGATGTCCAAATGTAATTAAAAATCCATTAACCTAACTTGTCAAAAGTAACCATAGCCTGAACTGCAGTTACTTTCAGAATTTAAAGGTCATTATTTCAAGGCTACTGTTCAATGGGATCAGACTTCATTAATTTGTGTTTTCCTATAAACATCATAATATGAAATTTCATGATTATCTGATGCCAGTAATTAAAGCTTATAGTGTTAGTCCGATTTTAAAGGGTTGTTTCAGTGACCATGAACTGATTAGAATGATTGTAGGAGCTTAGATATCAATCAAATTTAGTTTGGGCTAAACTTTTATTAGAATTAAATGTTAATTGCATATTAGTGAGGAATCTACTAATCCATAACTTTGGGGGAATTCCCCCCTGCATTTACATCCGTCTGTGTGAATACATAAAATTTGAAGC
>NW_027673458.1:15000-35912 GCF_964194415.1 Vipera berus
TGGGAGGAAATTCTTTGATGTACTACTATAATGGGAAAGCGGTAAGCTCGCTCTGTAATTAAAGGTGTAATTTTGACAAGTTTTTTATTGTGGTACGAATGAGAGTCGTTTGCTGCACTTATTGCTTCGGAAAGTTGTTCTGGGCTGCTTCAGAATACCGTCTGCCTGAGCTATCTAATTCTTGCTAATGTTGTAGTGGTATTTATTTAAGCGTAGGGATCGTAAGGTAAGGAAAGAAAATTGAATTTCAGAAAATGCCTTCAGTCAGTGGCAAAGGATTTTGCAAGCTGAAACTTAAAAGTTAGTTAACTCAAACTCGTTCCTTTTTAAGCCAGCGGTTTGGTTGTTGGGTTTTTGTTTTTTTTACTTCTTTGAATTGTAGTTAGGAATAAGGGCATTCTTTAAACCACTAGAAAGTGCTCACTTGTCTGTTCAGATAAAGTTGTTTTGTTTTGTTTTGTTTTGTTTCCTTTGAAAATAAGCTTTGGTGCTTTCCCGAAATCTGGCTTTGCAGCTGAAGGGATTGAGAAAGAACTGACAGAGGGGAAAAACTCATGTAGAAGGCGAATTTGAGACTGAAATGCAATGAAAAGAATAACGTTGATGCAAAATTACAAAACGAGAGAGAGAAAATCTCTCTCACATCCTCATAAATGATGTAGAATTTCTGCCTTGCATCTGAGCTGTTGCTTTCATTTAGAAGTATTTTATTTAAGAAAAAAGAAATACTTTCTGGTGTTTTGTGTATAATTTCAGGAAAAGCTTTATACCTGCCATCTGGAAGATTGTTTATATTTTGGTTATGTCTTCAGAAAGGTTTTCTTTTTTTATTTCAATGGGTATTTTCAGCTAGAAAATAATATATTAAAGTTCTCGAGAAAAGGCAGGGCTGAAGTCTGTGTTATTTCAACTTCCAACATTGCATCTGATATCAATCAGGGGTACAGCAAGTTAGGCCAAAAGGGAAATATTACAACTTTAAACAAGGCCTATTTTAGAGTAGGGGGTTGGCACAAAATAATTACACAATACTTATGAATGTGTGTTGCAGAAAAACACACTCCGATATGCACACATTGTAATACATATAGGCAGTTAATATAGCAAATTTATCCTTCTTATGGAAGTATCTTTTAGAAGGGTTAGTATTTTTCTCCATTTATTTGGTTATTTTCTCCATTTATTTGGTTATCAAGAACTATAAACTAAGTCAATTTATTATGTTGTTCCTAAAGGATATTATGGAGTAATGCAACTTGTTAAGAAAAATGTTTAGTTTTAACTGAGAACTATGAACCGCTTTGCATGAGTTTTTTTTAAAAAAATAATTGGGAGATTTATTTACAAATCTGAATTTCCATATGCTAGGCAGTTATTTTATGCTTTGGATGTGGAGTTTATAGATTTTGGTGGGAAACGATACGGTTTTAAAACTGTCAAGGTTGGGAAATAGTGAGTTGTCCAGTATTTAAGCATCAGTATTATAGGTTGTTTTTTTTAGAATGCATGAGTGTAGTTTTGATGGGCAAATGAGATACAAATTCAAGCTGTCACTGTTTTAGTGTTGTGGATTTAAAGTTACAAACTTTCTAAAAAATTAAAATGTTCACCTGGCACATATGTCTTCAGCAGAATGGAATGTTTTCTGTCTCATTTGTGGATAAACAGAAGGATATGTGACATCATATTACAAGTTACCTTTGTCTATAATTCATCCATTAATAAATATTTTCATTTAGGGTTGATTTTTGGAGGTGCGGATAGAGAGAATCAGAACAGGAAGATGGTACTTATACCATCGAGATAGCTGTCAAATGAAATGTATTTATAGGAACTGTTAAATGACGTTTATTAAAAACAAAATCTGTTGGTGTGTGTTCAAGAAAACGGCAACAAACTTCACACTTTCACGTGCATTGGAATCTGTGTGCCTGTTTGGTAAGGAAGAGAATAAACATTGGGAGGTATCAGCAGAAGGCAGACTGATTCCATCAAACTGGAGCAATCTAAATTTTACCTATCTGAAAAATCATCAGTCGTAATAGAACGTTTAAGGAACCTTCCTGATGAGGCCACAATTCTGGCACCCGGTGAGAAAGCGGGAATTGTCAGTGTGTGAGCGCATGGAATGGACACATGCATTCACACAAGCATGTAGGTATATATCTGAAGAGGAATTATTTTTTATATGGCCAGTATTGTTCTTGCTCCTATTCGATGTTGTGCAGTTCTTGATCTGTTGCCAGGCATCTTGCAGATGCTGTGTATGCCCTGCCTGAATTGTTTAGAGTGCCTGTCGGGAAGTGCTAGATTTCATTTCAAGTGTTGCACATTCTCCAGTTTGTGCAACCAAAATACAGGCTACGTTATTTTTTAGGAGCCTTCTTGCCTTTCTATAAGATGTAGCTTAAAATTCCTCCTCCTCCTCCTGTTTTCTCCCCTCCCGACTAGCCAATGGCTCGTTTTAAATTCAATTTGAACTCTCTGAACTGAGAACAGCCAGAAGGAAGCAGTTCGTCTCTGGGAATAAAGTGGGGAAAATGGCAAAATCATTCCAGATCTTTCAGTATTTATATTAGAATGGGGGAAAAAGAACTTGGCTGGGAATGAGGACTCTGACTGCCGCTTTTATTTTTATTTTAAAGCAAAAGACATCTGACTGATTGGGGACTTTTAAATTAATCTGTATAAAGGCATTCTAGTGTTTAAGGAAATTATATACTTCCTTTTTTTCCAGTTCACCTGTTGTTCCTGTCATCTGCTTTTTTTTTTAGCAAGGATATATTTCTTTAAAATTGAGGTATTTCTTCTTTTTTAAAAAAAAACAATTTCAGAAAAAAATAACGGTACATGAATAAGCATATATGTGTGGTATATATGTGACACTCGCTTTCTTGGCCATGCTTAGATTTTTTTTTCAAATTTCTATTTATTTTTGTAATGCATTCCTCTGTTATGTAACATCTCAGCATAATAGCTTTATTGACAAAGCCTCTGCCGTTGAAAAAGATTGCCTCTCCAAGCTCTTAAGACATTAAGATATCTCTTATGGCATGTATGGTCTGAAATTCTGTAGTCCCGCTTTTTTAATCACATGTTTAGAATTCCTAATTGCACATGGCTGAGATTTTAGCAAGCAGTTGTTTGATCAAATGACATACTTGAAAGAATATGGAGACAGCAACAATGGCATATATTGCAAATGAAATTGAAAACAAAAGTGGCAAAACTTTTGCTTAATAGTATTTTAAGATCTCATCATTGATTCTCACCCACATGTGCATGTGTTAAATCATATAGAGAGCCCCATAATTATCATAATTGCTCTTTTTTTGTACATTATACCAACAAGCGCAAAGCCATCTCACCAAATAGTGGTTCTGAAATGGTTATTTGTGAAGTTCTCAAATAAAAAAACCCATAATGCTAATGTGTTTTTGTGTTTGCATTCTCTCATTATTATTATTAACCTTTTTCAGCCATAAAGAGTTGTAAAAAATAAATTATTATATAGTATTTCCTACTAACATTCTAGGCCAAATAATATGATTAATTCTATTTATTAACAAGTAGTACATTTATTTCATTCATATACAGACAGTAAAGAATATGTGTAATGGAAAAATCATACTTACTGTTGTCTCCTTTTCCGTAAAATTAAATATCTGCCATTTAGATTTCTGTATATTTCGTTGTTTTTCCAAAACAATCATACCGAGTAATTCAAGTCATCCTCCATAGGGAGAGGTTTGTGATGCTGAAGTTTGGAAATACTAAAAATCAGAAATAAAATATACACAGCCCATTACCCAATAACATGTCAAAAATCTTAGTAAAAAATACAGTCCATTAAAATCTGTGAGGCCTGTATGATTTAAGCTATCATGTTATTATTATTTTTATTTTTATTTTTTATTTTTAATTCCATTTATATCCCGCCCTTCTCCGAAGACTCAGGGCGGCTTACAAGCTTAGCAATTATGCATGAAATCAAATCATATAAGCATTTTGTCAATATTATGAATCTTATTTATATTTATTTTCATATTCATCTACAAATTTGTAGCTGCAAACTAAATAGCTAGTTGAAAGGGCTTTTTGTTAAAACTTTTAACATATAGTAACCTCCCAACTCAACATGTAACTTAATGTGTAATAAATTATTTTGTAAATATTTTATTAATATGAAGAAATAATAGGAAAAGATTAGTATATACTAATATTTAATAATACTTTTAATATTAAAAAAACCAAGTGCACGCCTGCCTTGTTTCACTTTTTACAAGTAAAACAGAAAACATTTCATATTTAAAGTTTTCTGAAAAAAACAACACCCAGTCTTTCTCAGATAGCTCCTGTTTACTGAATGCTGATTTAACAATGATATTTTTCTTTACATTACAAAAATTAAGCTTCTGTACTTTTATGAATAGATGCTTCAGGATACTATTTCAGTCCTCATTTTTAATGTAGCCTTACACTACTGCAATAAAAATATAATGAATAATCTGCAAAGCACTTTTTCATTATATGCATAAAGTTGCAATTGTTTTAGAAGCAAATCTGTATTCCACAACTCTTATAAATGAAATAGTGGTTGTTTTATGGAATAATGAATTGATGATCCATACATGGAAAATTACTATGGTGTCCTTAAGTAATATATTTTTCTAATCCTGGAGTAAAACATATTAATGGGAGGGGGAGAAGGGAGAGAATTAGATTGGTTTGAAAATGCTCATTCCCAGTAGAGCCTTTGAAATACCTTTCCAAGTGTTTTGCAGAAATTGTGCAGAAGAGCAGTTTGCTTCCTGTTTGAAAATACACTATGTCTGGTTCATGTTATACTCAGTTTGCTGTAAAATTGCCATAGTATGTCAAGGACCAAGGGTTTAGCAGTGCATTTTACCATGATGTGTTTAGAGAAAGCAAAAAAAAAAAGACATGGCTATCTAGAATCATAGGGATATTCCTGGCTTCCTTTATGTGTTATGTGTGTTGCGTGTATGCCTTTAAAGAGTACGAGAGCAAGGGGTGTCTTTGGAAAATCTCATGTACTCTCTGTGAGAAGCTGTGATAAATGATAAAATTGTAGAATATTGCAAGCCTGATCTGTAACCCAATGAAGTTGAGTCAAAACAATTTTGTTTTGCTTGCAGTTCCTGAGGATAAATTGGTTAAAGTCCAATAACTCAGCTTAACTGGACTGTGGATCGGCTCCACTTTTGTTTTGTCTGAATAGTTGTCTGTCAGACCAGCTTTGCTTTTGACAAGCTTCTTATACACAGAAAGGATGTCTGTCTTAAAACACATGTCGGGAAAATGTATGTTCTACAGAACACAGATGAAGCTGACTGATATTGCTAAAGGAAGCTGAAAACTTAGTTTCACACCCCAGCTTCCAGAAGTCAGGCATTTTATTAATTACCATATTTTAATGTTTTTTTTGTTCTGAAAACTGAAGCATGTGAATCTCAGTCATGTTTTTTGTATCATATATACAGTATGTCCATATGCATGATTTAAAATCTTGCAGATGTCAACTGGACATCTATTAGATTTTATAATATGTTCCTTTTTATTGCTCTTCTTACCACTGTTTGTGATCGGAATTAGTCAATTGCTCTTTATATGCCGAGGGTAAAATATTTTGAGAAATTATTCCTGTTAAAGCTACGGTAAATGTTTTACAGAAATCACATTAGAAGTATGCAATTCACAGAAAGTCTTTTTTTCATAGATCGGAATTGTCTTATATCTCTCAAGCAGCAGAAGAGCTGAAAATTAAAGTTGCATAATTTCCCACACTGTAATTGTCTTTACCATCATTAGAAGTATCATATTGCCATAGCTCATAATACAATAACAATCTGTGTGTATGATTCCTTTTCTATTGTATAATACAGACAACTAAAAGAAAGACAGGGAACTAAGTTTATGTGACTGTAGATGCTCACGTATACATAGAAGAGGGGGGAAAAATACTTCTGTGGTTGGGTTTATTTTCCCCAAAGTTTTTATTTTGATTCTTACGGTGACCAAAAAGATCAATGAAATTGAAAATGGAGGAAACCCTGTCTACCTGCATGGGCTTAATAGGTTCCTAGCCAGAAAAGGGGCTACTATAAATATTGCATTGTGCAAAATCAAGGCATGCTAACAGAGATGTGGTTGAGCTTTAAGGCACTACAAGCCAAACGGGAGCAGTCTAAGGCTGATCAGTGAATGAAAATGGGACTGTCTTTGCTTATACGCCCCTGAAATATGTAGTCCTTGCCTATCATTCTCAGGAGCCCAAAGGGGATCTTTTGTAGACATCAAATTACACTTGTTTGGAGAGAAGGCAGTGTTGATATAATTGGTGGGGCAGCAATGACAGTGTTAGATTCCAGCTGCTTCCATTGGAGATGACTTGCAAACACACAGAACATGTTAACAATACAGGCTAACATTTAATTTGGCTTTTTCACCTTTGTGTTTTAGTAAAAATTATAGACTTAACAAATCTTGACTACTGGCAATAAGGCTGATATAAGACCAAAGTCTGTAATTTTAAGGATTTTCACTTTGGAGCGATGTATCTGTCTGTGTCTGGACATCTGCACATAAACATACAGATATGCCCTCATATTTGTAGCAAAGTTTTTATAATTACGAGAAGTTTTTGTAGTTGCCTTTTATTATTACAAAGTTGTTGAATTTTTCTAGTTTGGATTCTCCACGTGAACGGTCAGTTAAAGTCCCTTTCTCTTCAATAAAATATGTTTTCTGCATATTTTTCTTGCCCTTAACAGCAGTTTAAGAATGATAGAAAATATTGTGCTGATTGTCTCTAAATCGTCTTTGCTTTAAAGGATAAAGGGAGCAAAGTGGAATTGTGGAACAGTTTTGTTGATGGGGGGGAAGGGCTGCGAGACAGTGGAGTCTATCGTGATGTTGCCTGCATATTTAAACCCTGTTAGGAGTGACTTGATTAAAATAATCAAATGTATTACTTAAAAAATTTAAAAAGATAAGTAGTGCACCCCATTATTTTATTGACTTTTAAATATGGATTGCAGAAATGTTTACACTTTTAATGGCATTATTAAGCTAAACTGACAGATCAGTGGAAAAAAGTTGATTGCCCAGCATATTATTAACGCTGCACCTGTTACAACAATTCCAGTAGACACAGAATAACAGAGTTATAGCTATGATCCTTTAGGCAGTTTTTGAGAGCAGTTATAAGTGGGATTAAGAAAGAAGAAAATAAACTTAAGCAGGGCACTGATAAAAAAAAATGGAATTGGAAGGAGGTCCTCTTGGATTCAACTGAATATATGAGTAGACATGCATAGGATTGCTTTCTTAGTGAAATTTTCTCTGGCATATTATGCTAGCTTTAATTAGCATGGAAGCTTTCAATAATGTTCATAGCTGTTGGTAACTAATACTCAGAATTAAAATTTATACTTTCTGTAACGTTCACTGCTTATTAAAAAGTAAAAAGTAAATCTGAATGCAAATTCAACTGAAAACATTGGCAATGTAGAATTGTGATTTCATAGGCATATATGCTACAATTCATTGCATATAGCTATTTGGTTTTGCAGCATGCTAAACTGGCTTCTGTAACTGCATTATAGCTAAATGATGTTTTTGAAATTTAATAAAATTTTTTTGCATTGATTCATATTTCTCTATTTGCTGTCTTAAAAGCGAAGTGAACTTTGGAGAATCCTTGTAACACACCAGTGTAGTTTTCCATTGTGGTTGGTCTTGTGGGAATAATCTTGCTCTGTCCTGCAACATCTGTTAAGCATTTGGTCATATGAGCAAAGCAGTTCATAAGCATAAGGCCATGCTTATTCTCTATCCACGTTTCTCGATAAATGATGGTAAAATTTAAAATACATCTTCAAAGCATTTCTTGCACATTTTAGAATTACTCCCAACAATCCTCTAAGGCTGGATTGTCACCTCCCTCCCCCCCCCCCCCGCTCCCCCTATTCCTATTGTAGGTTAGTAGTGGAAGTATCTGCTCTACCCTGCCTAGAAAATTTTGTAGACAAGAATCTGCTCCTTTGGAAATTACAGAGGCATAGTCAGCATCCACTACATTCGATATTCAATGCAGAGAGTGGGAGTTCTAAACTGTAGTTAAATTTGGCAAGTCCTCACATAGGAATTAAAAACTTTTCTTGTTTCTATTAGTTCAAAATTGAGCACTCTTACTATCCTTCTTTAATCTCTAAATAATTGCTGCTGTTTTAGGATTGTGGGTACTAAAATTAGTTCCATTTTGGATTTATTTTGAGCTAATGCATTACTTCCCTGAATAGGCAAGGAAAGAGGGTGTAACCCTTACAAAAATAATGGTTAAACAGTTTCTGTACTGCCTGAAATTTTTGCATGGACTATATAATTCTGGAGCTTCGGATTAATGCAGTTACTCATTTCTAAAATTACACGCCTCTATTTCTGTGATTAAAAATGCAGAATTAAGCAGATATGAAGCAGATAATTTTTACAGTTATGGCAGTGACCCTTCTTCCTGTCTGGATGGGCAATAAATTCCATGCAGTCACCATTGCCAAAGCATGACTGAATAACAGGCTGAAACCTGTTATTAGATATCTTTGCAATGCCAGTCATACCGGAAGTTCGGTTGGCAGAGGGGATAATATGTGCAGATCGGTCATGTTTTCATTCAGCTAGTTTTCAGCACAGCGGCCATGTTCAAATTAGTTATTTTCAAATCCTGACAGCTGTGCTCTTTAAAACAATCCCAGCTGTTGTGATGTAAAATTGAATTTTCTATTAACACCTGGAAAAAAAACCTTGGTATAGTATTAAATATCCAACCGCGGGAAGGGTAAGATGATATCTTCAGATTTGTCTTTGGTAATCCCATTTACCAAATAAGCAATCCTGGTGTGTAGTGTTGAAATCAGTTGCAGCAAGAAGGAGCAACATAATGGATTTAGTCTTCTTGATGTCAGTCTACAAAAACTTACCATGGAAATAAATTCCATTCAACTTATTCAGATTTGTTTTGATTTGGCTTACATGGAAAGGCATACCTTTCCATACTTATCAATCTAATATTGGTGGAACTTGATTAACTGTACAAAAACAGAGCCATACGTCTTAAAGGATGCAATGGGAATAATCCATAATTCATCCTTACTGATTTTATTCTAGGGAGAATAAATATTGTAAGACCCAATACCGATAATCATTTTAAGGCATTGGAACAAATACGTTTCCAGCTTTAAGATATTTTTCACATGTTTCCTATGAAGGAAAAAAGCTGTCCTCCATAATAAATAAGGTTTATTCTCAATTATATAGGTAGTCCTCGACTTACAACAGCTCATTTAGTGACAGTACAAAGTTACAACATCACTGAAAAAAGTGACTCATGACCGTTTTTCAAAATTATGACCATTTGTAGGATCCTTAAGGTCACATGATCAAAATTCAGATGCTTGTCAACTGACTCATATTTATGATGGGTGCAGTGTCCAGGGGTCACGTGATCCCCTTTTTGCGACCTTCTGATAAGCAAAGTCAATGGGAAAAGCAGTTTCCCTGAACAGCCAAGTTACTGATTTACTGACTGCACTGATTTGCTTAACGACTGTGGCCAGAAAAGCCGTAAAGTGGGCCAAAACTCACTTAACAAACTTAGCAGCAGAAATTTTGGGCTCCATTGTGGTCGTACGTTGAGGACCACTTGTATATGCATAGCATCACAATAAATATGAGGATGCAATAATATACTGAGATGTAATTACTAGAATAAGTCGACTTCAGTAGCTAGATGTTTAGATTGGATTTGGCATTTTCATCCACGTATCAAGTCCTTTCCAAGGACCTGGGATAGGCGAATGTTGTGTGATGGTGTTAAAGGTATCATTGCGGGATGTAAGCTGTTTCCAAGTGAAGTTGCCTTTTGCAACTGACTGGTCATGAATTTGTCAGTGTCAGTGGTGTTCAAATGATGCTCCAGATGTTTTGAAATTGCACCCAAGGCGCCTGTTACTATCTTTGCTTCTTTTGCCACAGTCCTTCAATTTGCAAGTTTTTGTATTTTGTAGTTTTCTTCAGTCCTTTCTCTTCTCTTCCGCTTCCTCCAGATTCTGCAACATCCTCTATCCAATACTTTTTTAAATGATAAATGCTTGTTAAAACTGGGGTGTCTGCTTGAATTCTAAAATCTCAGAACATTTTTAACTTCTTCATTTTCTATTACTTTGTCTATCTTGTGGTTCCATCAGTTCTTGCTTCAAAGCAAATGGTGTTTCTTGCAGATATTCCAATGTACCCTTGTTTCTGTTTTTGTCATGCTGTTGTTTGTAGCCAGTCTGTGCAATCTTCTTGCAGTAACTAACTAGTTGGTCCACTCTTTCTGCAGCTTCTTTTGCAGAGGTGTTATTTGCTTTCTGTTCAATTCTGATATTTTTTTTTGCATTTGCTCTCAAGGCTTGGTCTTCTACATCCAGAATTAGTCCCTCCATCTCTTTCTTCAACTTTCCTTTCTTCAACTTAGCCATTGCCGGATCTGCATTGCTTGCTAGATTTGTGTGTGTGTGTGTGTGTGTGTGTGTGTGTGTGTGTGTGTGTGTACTGACCATGTAATGCTATGCATTGCCATGTGTCTCTTCTGTTCTTCATTTGGGTTGTTTTGTATGCTAGTTTGGTGACTCTAATATTCAGTATGCCTTCATTGTGTATTAGCTTCAATGCATCTCCATGAACGGCCTTTAGATATTCTTCCAATTATTATTAAAACATTATCCCCTATAAAAATGAATGGCTATGCATCCAGACCTCATTCATTTCGTAGGACAATTTTAGCACAGTACAGTTTTAGCCCAGGAAGAGATTTCTTCTTACTATACCCATATGATAATTACCCCAAACTCTACCAGTAAGTCTACTAAATCAGTGAATCTAAAATCTTCTTTCCCCCTTAAACATGTAGTTAAACAATCTGCTCTCTATATTGCTATTAGCATACATGGAATTCTGTGGAGTAAAAAATTAAAGCATAAATGATTTAATACAAACGGACACTTTCAGCTTTACAGAAATCTTTCTCTTATTATGCCAGATTATTGCTATTTGCTACCACAGGCAGCTGCTATTTTGGTCTCATTTTGTTCTGTTTACAAATAGTGCTTGTTCAACTACTGACTAGGATAGGAATACTGTAGTTCTATCCAGCATAGCCACTCTTGATTTGACTCTCTTTGTGTTGGGAAATAAAGTTAATTTAGAGTGATGGCCTTTGATTAGTTCTATTTGTTAACAAGTAGGAAAAAACTGTTTAATTCCATCTAGTCAAGGATGAAAACAAGCTCATCTGGGAGCATGGCTATGAGTTACGTTCTAGAGTCTAGACCAGAGGTAGGCAACCTTGGCTCTTTTATGACTCGTGGACTTCAACTCCCAGAATTCCTGAGCCAGCATGGCTAAGCATGGAAACCTCTGCCTTTCCCCTCAGCATGGCTGGCTCAGGAATTCTGGGAGTTGAAGTCCACGAGTCATAAAAGAGCCAAGGTTGCCTACCCCTGGTATAGGGTTTCCTGCCTGAGCATGGCTAAGCATGGAAACCTCTCCCTTTCCCCCTCAGCATAGCTGGCTCAGGAATTCTGGGAGTTGAAGTCCACGAGTCATAAAAGAGCCAAGGTTGCCTACCCCTGGTCTAGACCTATGAATAACATTCAGCATCCTCATGTATATTTTGAAAAGTTTTCTAGCTAGTATTGAAGAGAGGACAATCTATAGGATGGCAAATGTTTGCTAAATACAGTTCCTTACATTGACTCAACACATTCATATTTGTTTGTTTTAACATTTCTACATAATTTTTCATTCACAATGTATTAATTTGTCTCATATAGATGTATAGGAAGTCTTATAGAACTTCCAGGTAGTTTAGTGATATTCTCAGTTCTGAATTCATAGATGTAACTAAACTTTTTGCGGAACAGCCTTTTCTAATTAAAACTGCCATTTGTAAGATATTTTTAAGGGGTGTGTGTGTGTGTGTTTGTGTGTGTGTATTACACACAAGCACACACATACCACAGTGCAAAATTAACTTCCACGTGTAAATTGTCTGCATGTAAGCAAATTCAGAAAATACATGCATTTATCATAGTCTTTCTTCTTGCAGACTCAGTGCTTTCCAGCTAGTACTGCTAATGCAAAAATCTGTAAGACTGAATCTGATTATAAAAAAGGAGCTTTTCAAACTTGGTGCAGAAATCCAGAAATTACTATAAATTGTGACAATAATAGGAACATGTCGATAGGCAATAAAGGAAATGTTTTGTATTCAAAGCACAACTGAACACAGCACTGGATTCTTGTAAATGTTTTAGTCACATGGAAAATGGCTGGCAACATTTATGCGTCACTACCCCCTGTTTTCCCTCTCTGAATTATATCTACCCTTTTATTTGTTGGATTTTACCCTTTAAGCTGCTCATGACAAGATTCATTGAGTTAGATTATCCTTATGACAACCTACAAGTAGTTTAGGCTTAGAGAGGCTGGTTGGCCCAAATTAATCCTCTGAAAATGCACCTTAATCTTAAGCGTTTGATAGCATTTGATTAATAATGAGTTATATCCAGTTTGTTCATCCACTGATGGAAAAGTGTCCAATAGTGGAACAAATTCCTTTCATCCAATCCCTCCAGTACTGCTTCCTGCCACATTCTCAAATTTTCTCTAGGAGATTGGGGAAAACCTTTCAGAGCTGATTTAGGAGCACCCAAGTCTACAAGAAATGGGAGAAGACATCTTATTAAACAAACAGGATTCTACCTGCATATTTTAAAAGTAGTCCAATAAAGCTAATAAAACCCTTCTACAAATCAAAGCAAAGGACATGTGATGGATAAACAGTTTAAATAAATATAGCACACTCAAACATTTAAACTATTTTAATTGAATTTTAGGGTTGCTTTGTCCCAGAAATAAATCTTTATTGCACTCGCAAGATATTCTTGAACACGATTGGATTGCACCATGAAAGTACATGTGTGTGTGTATATATATAACGGGTACAAATTTAAGTGCATTTATATATATATATATATATAAAGGGACGCGGTGGCTCAGTGGGTTAGGACGCTGAGCTTGTCGATCAGAAGGTCGGCAGTTTGGCGGGTCGAATCCCAAGTGCCGCGTAGCAGAGTGAGCGCCTGTTACTTGTCCCAGCTTCTGCCAACCTAGCAGTTCGAAAGCACGTAAAAATGGAAGTAGAAAAATAGGAACCACTCCGGTGGGAAGGTAACAGCGTTCCGTGCACCTTTGGTGTCTAGTCATGCCGGCCACATGACCACGGAGACGTCCTCAGACAAGCGCTGGCTCTTCGGCTTTGAAACGGAGATGAGCACCGGCCCCTAGAGTCGGAAACGACTAGCATGCATGTGCGGGGGAACCTTTACCTTTACCTTTACCTATATATATATATATATATATATATATATATATATATATATATATATATATATATATATATATATATATATATATATATATGTATATATATGTATATATATATATGTATATATATATATATATATACTTAAATTTGTACCCGTTATTTTCAAGATTTCAGTCATTTGTAGCTTAACTGTGTGGCTGTAAGTTTTGTTTTTGCATATATGTTTTCCCATCTTGGTTTGGTTTGTATTCATTTTAATGGTATTATATTGTGAGCAGCCCAGAGGCAAATGGAGTTGGTTGATGTCTAAATTGAATAAAATAAATAAATTTACAGAAACTACTTATGCAGTCCGATCAATGCAAAGTTTTTTGTGTGCTGGACTTAATAGTATACTAGAAATCTGCATCCATGATGGGATACTAACATTGCCACTACTATTTAAGTCAACTTTCTGAAAAATTACGGAAGTGAATATATAACCATTTGTATTAAAATGTCGACATATACATCGTGTGTGTGTGGTTAATGGTTAATAAAATGTACAATTTTAAAATTTAGGAAATGAAAATAATTAAGGGAAAAGTGATAATCTAAATTAATATAAAAATTTAAAATTAAGTTTGTCAAATCTTGTATTTGAAGATTTGATAATGGTTCATCTTGATATAAAACATAGTATCAGAGAGAAATTTATTTTGTGAGATTGATTTAGATAGTCCTACAACTCTTAGCTAATGCCAAAGTAGATCCAGTTAGGTATCTAACACATAACCAGTTATGTAGGCTATGATAGTGGGCATACTAAAGCATCATTGTGTTGGGCTATTTTGGTAGTGATAGTAATTTATTTTCTTGTGAATACATGTATCAGTAGGGATCAAAATTGTTCATAGTGAAGGAATCTTCTATAGACTTTACTTTGAGGATGGATATTGCTAATCTTACATGTTTTATGGATAATGGCAGACATGCTTGGGATTTCATAGTAATCAAGGCCAATTTGACCTAGTAGTAGCTTACAATCAAAATGGCCAGCAGCAGTATTTTAAAGGAATATATATTATTCCCTGATAACATACTGTTTTTTTCCCCAGAGGATTCATTCTTCAGTATATTTATTCTTTCTCAGAAATGTCCTAGAATGTCTTCATAGGAACCTGCCATTTATAAATAGGAAACGTGCATTTTATCTTCTGCAGTTGGACTATTTGGTTATTGAACAAGTAGAAAATGAATCCTGCAAAGGTGCTTGTGCTAAAAAAAGTTTTGATACTCAAGATGAGAGCTGATGTCAAAAATCATATATGTTCCATCCTGTTTATAACTAAGCTGGCTGATTTGTTCTAGCCATTCTAGTCTCCCCTGGACCATGGTTTTGTTGGATTTTATTACTGAATAACTAATTGTAAATGGATATAGGACCATTTTCATCAATATACCAATTGGTTCATTTTATTTCTTGCAAGGAACTGCTGTTAACGTAGGAGACTGCACAATTCTTTCTGATCATGTTTTTACCGTAGATAAAGAACTTAGTTATGGCTAAGGATCATGGCTCTCAATTTATACACAAGATTTTCTACGTAGTGAACCTTCATATTCAGTGGTCATTTCAATTCCTGGAATCCTGCTATGCCAATTTCTTAAAGTGGCCTTCCTCAAGTAATTGACACTGCAGTACCATTGATTAAAGGCTTGGAAATAGGAGAGATACTATCTTGCAGTAGTTCTTTTTCCAGTCAGTGGGAATTGGAGCAGAGTGACTGAGCCGAAGGTGCCTCGGTATCCTGCAGGGCTCAGGACTCTAACTGTTCTTATATAACATTACATGAAACCATGGGATTAAGCCATCTGAAGCTATGATATCGTTGAGGTGTTGTTTCAACTTCTAGAAGTTGCTAGGATGAGAAGTAACAGATTCTCATCCTAGCAGCTTTGGATTCTGCAGCTTTCTGATTCAAGGGAAATAACCTTTTAGTTCTGGGTGGAGTTGTGCTGCTCCACATGGAATTAGTTTCTAATCCTGGTATCATAACTCCAGCTTGATGAGCAAGAAGCATTTGTAGTTGGAAAGGCCTTCACCCAGCTTCATCTTCCAAGCTCTCCTAGAACAGGGCTTTTCAACCAGTGGTACGGGTACCACCTGTGGTACATTGGCACCTAGCAGGTGGTACGTGACCATCCTAGAAAAGTGGTAGCAGGGGAGGGGAATGAGCTGAACCAGTGGCAGCACCGCACAAGCCTGAGCGAGAGATGGCTGGAGCTGCAGGGCTGTCAGGGCTGAGTGGAAGGACCAGGATCAACGCTTCTTCAGGGCTGTCAGGGCTGATTGGAAGCACCAGGATCAGCGCCAGGCTCCAGCTGGAGCTCGGTGCTGATCCCGGCACTTCTGAGCCCAGAATAAGGGCCAATCAGCTGGAATGTTGCAGCATCTCCAGGGTCTTGTGGTTTACATTCAGATGCTTGCCAACTGATTCCTATTTATGATGGTCACAGTGTCCCAGGATCATGTGAAGTGACCAAAACCTGCTGCAACCACCCAGCAGACGTGGGGAATAAAAACCAAACACCCCCCACCCCACCCCCGCTGCCAATCCTCAACAGAAATGCTCACAACAATGAAAACCTTGGACAGGAGGAAGAGCACCGCTGGGCAGGCAGGCAGGTGTCTTGCTCGGCTGTGGCTTGGGGGGCACTTTTTTCAGTGCCACTGTAACTTTGAACAGTCACTAAGCGAACTGTTGTAAGTCAAGGACTACCTGTACTTCATCACTTTTTTCTTTTTCTTTTTCTTTGGTCATCAAGTTTTTGACACCTTGCTAGGCGACTGTTGGTTGGGGAGCTCTGGTTTAATCCTTCATAGTCATCTTCTCGATCTGACTGATTTTGTTTATTAGCATCATCATCATCATCATCCTACCCTTTTCCTTCTCCATATTAGTAGTAAATACTTGGAAAGAACTAAAGTAGATCTGTTAGCCATTAATAAACAGCAGCTATAGAAGCTATTTATCTTGTATATAAGTGCATATCTTAAAATACATTTACAGAGAATCAGTGTTAGAATTTGTGAATTGTATTTTCTATCAGCTTGGTTGGTTTCAAAAAAGTGTTAGACCAATTCATAGAAGTCATGGGGATCAATGAATATTAGTCTTAAGGGCAGTGTGACTGTCTCTGAAGGTGATCTGTTAGAGGCTAGTAGACTTCCTTTATGCTTATGGTTGGCCACTGGAACAGACTGCTGAATTAGGTGGGCAAGGAGTCTCTTCCAGCAGCACCACTGATGTTCTTAATTAAGCTTGAATGACTTCAATGGTATCTGCATGTCATAGGCTTGTCACAAATTTTGAACTAAGTATCACACAGCCATGTGGCTGTATAAAAGGCAGATGAAATTTAAGAGAGCTATGATCTCCTGGAAAGTAAAAGTTCCACTTTATTATGAGCTGCTCATAATATAGGGAGAAATTCGACCTATGTGGTTGCTAAGAATTAACACCAGCTTGATGGCACATAATCATGGGGTCCAGTTGTGAGCGTCGCACTTTTAAAAAGTATCCAGAGAAATTGGGACTTGTTCAAAGGTGAGCAAGAACGATATTCAGAGAGACAGACGTTAACTCTGCAAACAGAGATGAAAGGAATTGAGAATGTCTAAGCTTGATAACATAACATTGGGGGAGAACTATAGTAACATTCTCAGGTACCTGAAGATGAAAGATAGAGATAAAAAGATCAACGTGATCTCCATCATTCCAGAGTACAGGATATAAATTTATGGATTCAGGTTACTGGAAGGCAGATTCCGGCTGAAAATTAGGGGAAGAACTGTCTAACAGGTAAGAGCAATTTGATGTTAAATCCACAATTCTCTGTGGAGAAGCTTGTTCTACTTCACTGGACATGTTCTATCTAGACATTGGATAGAAATCTCAGGGATTCCTGTCCTGGTCCAAACTAGATGAATGGCTGTTCCGATTTGACCATTCTGTGATTGCATTCTTTTGAAAGACTTGTTTGCAGTCCCTTTTAGCTGACTCAGAGGTATTATAATGTTTGCCCAAAAAAAGAAGCACCCCAGTATCTTTCATTAAAAACTTGAGGTAGAGAATTTGCTTGAGTCAGAAGTGCTTTAACATAAACCCTCAGTATTAAACTGAGTTCTTGTTCTCTTCAGTATTCACATGCATTTTTTTCTCCTTTTTTTTTTTTGGTTTGGTGGTGGTTCCTTGAAATTTATAGCCGTGTACAGTGAAAGAGATTCTATCGAGAATTCCAAAATGTTGATATAATTTTCAGGCATGTATTTGTTTTACTGCCCTGAATGAAAAGTATTGATCCACCCAATGAATTCAAATCCTGAATTGTATTTTCAGGCTATTTTCCTGCCTTTCCAAATGTCCCTTTGTGTCATGATGTTTATAGGAAATAATGGCTATTAGGGAAATATTGTTCGTTTCTGAATTATACTATGCGCTATATATCAAATGCAAAAGATTGCATTTGATGAGAATATCAAATATGTATACTCTTTATGTCAGGGCTTTTCAACCTTTTCACCCATTGTACCACTTTTAGGATATGGCAACATTCGAGTACCAGCAGTCGCCTAGCAAGGTGTCAAAAACTTGATGACCAAAGAACAAGAAAAAAGTGATGAAGTACAGGTAGTCCTTGACTTACAACAGTTCGCTTAGTGACTGTTCAAAGTTACAGTGACACTGAAAAAAGTGCTCCCCAAGCCACAGCCAAGTAAGACACCTGCCTGCCCGCCCGGCGGCGCTCTTCCTCCTGTCCGAGGTTTTCATTGTTGTGAACATTTCTGTTGAGGATTGGCAGGTGGGGTGGGGTGGATGTTTGGTTTTTATCCCCCCCCCCGTCTGCTGGGTGGTTGCAGCAGGTTTTGGTCACTTCACATGATCCTGGGACACTGTGACCATCATAAATATGAATCAGTTGGCAAGCATCTGAATGTAAACCACAAGACCCTGGAGATGCTGCAACATTCCAGCTGATTGGCCCTTCTTCTGGGCTCAGAAGCGCCGGGATCAGCACCGAGCTCCAGCTGGAGCCTGGGGCTGATCCTGGTGCTTCCACTGAGCCCTGACAGCCCTGAAGAAGTGCTGATCCTGGCGCTTCCGCTGAGCCCTGCAGCTCCGCAGCTCCAGCCATCTCTCACTCAGGCTTGTGCGGTGCTGCCACTGGTTCAGCTCATTCCCCTCCCCTGCTACCACTTTTCTAGGATGGTCGCGTACCACCTGCCAGGTGCCAATGTACCACAGGTGGTACCCGTACCACTGGTTGAAAAGCCCTGCTTTATGTTGCCTAACATAAAGAGTGTACCTGGTTATTTTTATCTGTCCCAAACATCTGCCTATTGTAAACATAAAGCTTCCTGATCTGTTAAGCATTGCTGAATGAACAAAAGCATTTATCTTCTTTTTCTTTTCTTCCTTCTTTACCTCACTTTTGTATAAATGTTTATTCCCTTCATCTCTGTATAAACTGCATCACATTTGTACTCGGTAACACCATAATTGCCTTTTATTAGTTTTCCTAAGCTTATTTCAAGTGTTGGCTTTAGACTGTTTTAAATTGAACAATGGTTAGTCTGAACGCCAGCATGCAGCAAAAAATGATTTCTTTTGCTTACTGTTGAAATAAGAACTTGAACTTGAAGAGAAGTCTATATTTCTTCTCTTTATATGCATAGTTGATATTTCTTTGGGCTGATACCTTTTAGTTTGGACAATTTTGTGTGTGGGGTGTGTTAAATCACTTATTCTACTGATGTCACATACTTATTTGTTCAATCAAAAGTTAATTTGTATTAGAAAGAATTCTTAACTGCAAAAAGATCAGTTGTAGTGCTTATAGTGTGTTTCTGAGCACAGTCCAAGGTTTTAGTTTTTACAACTGTGAAATTTAGGGTTAGGTTATTTGGCAGATGAACTGCGCCCATATGATTTGCCCATTATTTTATGTTTGTACCAGAGACATACTTCTTGATGTGCTATAAAATGGATTTTTCTGTACTTGCTTACACTGGCTAGCAGTTTTTCCAACTTTGTAACCCCAGATAATTTGTGAATCCAATTCCCAGAATTTTTAGGCAGCACAGCCAATGAGTAGGATGTATTACTTAAGTGAGAGAAATAGGTTCATGGACTTTAACACTCTTCATTATAATTATAGTGGTGTTGCTTGTTGTGATATAATTTTATCAGCTGTAGATTTATACATGTATGTAGCATTTGGCATCCTGTGGATTATCTGATTGGTAATCATGGAGAAAATCTGCATGGTTGCTAAAAGTTGACACTGACTTGATGGCACTTAACCAGTAAGTACAGATAGTCTTCAAATTACGACCACAACTGAGCCCAAAATTTCTGTTGCTAAACAAGGCAGTTGTTGCTAAACAGGTTTTGCCCCATTTCACAACCTTTTTTTGCCACAGATGTTAAGCAAATCACTACCGTTGTTAAGTGAATCATGTGGTCATTAAGCAAATCTGGCTTCCCCCATTGACTTTGCTTATAGAAAAAGGTTACAAATGATGATCACATGATTCCAGGACATTGCAACTGTCATAAATACATGCCAATTGCCAAGTGTCCAAAGTTTGATCATGTGAGCTTGGAGATGCTGCAATGCTCATAAGTGTGAAAAATGATTGTAAGTCACTTTTTTCAGTGCCATTATAACTTTCAGCAGTCACTAAACAAATGATTGTAAGTTGAGGACTACCTGTATAGGATTGAGAACCTTTGTGTGTAGCCACCAGGAGTCAAGACTGACTTGAAGGCACAAAATATAAAAGCAAAGAACTATAAGTCATAGCATTTCCAAAGGTGCTTTTTTCCATCTCCATGGACTTATAGTTCATATAGTTCATGGCATGTTGTGTCATGTTGTTCTCATGCTTTGGCATTACTTTATTTTCTGGAACTTGGCATTCACACGGTAAACCACTAGACCTCAAGATATAGGACACTTTTTTGCACTTAAATGTTGCTTTAATTAATAGAAAGAGCAGACTAAGAATCTGGTGGCATATACCAAGGTATGCATGACCCAAGTTTATCCCTTAAGGATCTTCCTCCCATATTTTATAATAGATGGCTTTTCTTCTGCAGTTTTCAGAAGTCTACTGCAGACATTTCTTCTGCAGTTTTCAAAGGGTCCTTCTCAATTCCAAGAACATTAGGTATGAACCTCTTATATCAGTGATGGCGAACCTTTTAGAGACCGAGTGCCCAAACTGCAACCCAAAACCCACTTATGTATTATCGGGTGCCGGGTGGGCGTGGCCAATTCGGTGGGCGTGGCTGCAGTGGTAACGGCAGACTGGGTGGGACTAAAAAGTTCAATCAATGCATTCCAACTTTGTGAGAACTTTTTTTTCCCCTGCAAGAAGTTGAAATTGATTGATTGATTGAACCTTTTTTTTGGT
>NW_027673456.1:0-35803 GCF_964194415.1 Vipera berus
AGTTTATGATGTAAGAGATGAACTTTGTAGTTGCAATTTAGAATAAGAACATAATACGTCTGAGAGACTCTATGTATATTAAATGTCAGGATTAAACTAACACCAAAACAAGGATAAAATAAATTTAATTAATACATTCATTACTTTATTAATTTATTTAATATAACTAGAAAAGAAAAGAGGTGGATAGAAGGGCTTTAGATAAGTTACAAAATATAATGATTACTTTTTTTGCAACTTTATGTTTTTTTATCAATTCCCAAATGCTTTAGCAATCATAAAAACCAATATATATAAGGTCAACCCATCAGAGTCTGCATAGTCCATCATTACCTGCCATTTAGTACAGTTTTTACACAAAAATAACACCTCTCATTTTCTCCACAATTCATTGCCATTTGCCTATTCTTCAATTCTTACTTTCTTGCTGCTACAGCATATAGTGCAACTTGTAATAAAGTAAGATCAGAACTGCCAGCCAGAAGCAAAAAAAATAAATCATTATGTGAGATCCAATTGTACTTCTGCAGCAGTGGATAGCTATATCTAGGGGCCAAATATAATTTAGAGTACAACACACAATGAATTGAGGTATTGTATGGTATACAAATACACAAGTGCTTTGCTGCTTGGGATCTCCGTACATCTCCCTCAAAATATATTGATAACAGAGTCTGTCTCAGAAGGAGACTTACCAAGGATTGCAATTGTGGGAACATTCAATTGTAGTTGCATCACACAGAACCAGTTAGAAAACCACGCATGATATATATTCAGCCTCTGGAATGAGTCCACCAGGACTACCTAATCCATAAATTTATCCTTACAATCCAATTGCTACATATTTTCCAAAAATGTCAAATATTGTCTGAAATACTTGAGCCAGAGCTGAATTGAACTACCATCCATATGTTGTTCCTTTAATACACTGTTCTAAAAATTAAAACTCTTGACATATTGACAGCCTTTCATAATAAATGGAAATACAGTAGCTTTTATCACTCTTATAACCATAACCATAATAATAATAATAAAGTTGGAAGGGACCATGGAGGTCATCTAGTCCAACCCCCTGCTCAGGCAGGAAACCCTATACCATTTCAGACAAATGGCTGTCCAGTCTCTTCTTGAAAACTTCCAGTGTTGGAGCATTCACAGCTTCTGGAGGCAGGTTGTTCCACTGGTTAATTGTTCTAACTGTCAGGAAGCTTCTCCTTAGTTCTAGGTCGCTTCTCTCCTTGATTAGTTTCCATCTGTTGCTTCTTGTCCTGCCTTCTACTTACCTTTGTCTCACTTTCATACTCAGAAGAGCAGTAGAAGATTTAGGACAGAGAAAGAACAATTCATATAAATTTATAAGATTGATAAATACTGAAGTAATACTTTCCCTTTAAAAATCTTAACTGTTGATAGCACTAACTTGTCACTTTTGAGAAGGAACAATGTGCTAACATTAATTTCATGGCTGACTTTTTGGCATTTGCAATGTGTTGGGACCTTAACAATGATTGAGGAAAGCAAATATCAAGATATTTAAAAGTGGTTATCGACCATCAAGAAGCTGTTTATGTTTTCTTTAACTCTTTGCACGACCATTTATTTCATTTATTTCATGACTGTTCAAAGTTACAACAGTGCTGAAAAAAGTGACTTACAACCATTCTTGCACTTTCAACTTTCACAGCATCTCGACAGTCACATAACCCTGATTCACAACTGGCCTGTATTTACCACAGTTGCAGTGCCCCCCCCGGGGGTCATGGGAGTACCATTTACGGACTTCCAAGCAGGGTGGATTTGATTTAAATCAAGACGATTTAAATCATAAATCACTAGTAAAAAGCTTGATTTAAATCAACTTGATTTAAATCATAATTTTTAAAGAGCAACTGTCATCTCTGTCCCACAACGGCTCCTCCTCTGATCCGCTGTTGACTCACCGACCGTCCCACTCACTTTAATGGGACGGCTGGTGATGTGGCAGTGACACAACAAGGTGAGGGATGTGGTGGGCAGCAGGTGAGTGGATGCCCGCTAACAGGTGCTGCCCTGATGGATCTGAAATGACAGATGCTCTTTACATGTAAGGACTCATTCTTGCTGGTAGTTAGAATCTTTAATATTATTTGCAAACAAAATGAAGGTTTCCTATTTAGAATAATAAGCTTTCAGGTTGGTAAAACAGCAATATCAGAAATGATTTTAGGTTAATAGGTTAATCACACATAGTTGGACAACTACTCAAATTCTTTTATTTAACTAAAAACACTTAGAGCCTGGTACAGATGCATTTCTCGTCAAACAATCATGCAGTTTGTAATGTACATAGATTTGCAAAACAATGGGATAAAGGAATATTCCTGAACTTTGTTTTATGATTTATGTCATGGTTACTGTGAAATTGTGTGAATGCATTAATGCAGTGCATGTTATCTCAGCTTGCAGAGCTGGGATTCATTGAATGAGTTTACCAAAAATGTAAATATTGCAGAATATACAGCCTCATGCTAAATAACTAAGCTCCATTTCATGCTGAATAAACTAAATTACTAATGTATCTTAAATAGAAAACTATATTTAGATAGATTTTTACTCCAAAAGCATTTTATTAAAATAAATTTGATAAAAATAAAAAATCCAATTTAAATAAAAAAATCCAATTTAAATTTTTAAAAATCCAATTATTTATATTTTTTTTAAAAAAATCATAGATTATTATCCATCCTGCTTCCCAGCCAAGTCAATGAGAGAAGTCAGATTTGTTTAATGACTGCAGTGATTCACTTAACTGTGGCAAAAAAAAGTTGCAAAATCAGACATGACTCATTTAATGCTGCATCATTTAGCGACAGAAGTTCTAGGTCCAGCTGTGGTTATAAGTCGAGGATTACCTGGATCTTGGTTTTAGAATAGTGAGTGTCAATGATCTGGACTCCACAGAATTTGCTCAATCTTTTATTTAAAGCCTCTGTGCAGGCCAATAATTGTAACTAAATCTCACATTTTCTTCATATAAAAGAACACAAATCTGAAAAGATTTGAAGCAAATCTATAGCTATAACATTTATATAGCAGTAAACAAAAGTGGGCACCAAGATCCATCTTGGTTGCAATGATTTTTCTGTGGGGAGCTTAAGCTTCACTTGCATAAACGCACCATTGTAAAGATTGTATATTAGAACAATAAACCTTGTTCTAAAAGTTATCTCTCAATATAATGTATCCCTGTTCACCAAAAGAAATGCAACACATGCCACTAGCTATAAGCTGCTGGGTTTTCTTTTCAGATAAATTCCAAATAAAATCCTGCAACAGAAAGCACTGATCCAGCCCTTTCTAAATTCAGCTTATTCAGCATGCACTGCCTAATTGGCCCCTTTCCAGTCCAAATATGCTGCAAGGAGATATCCTGCACACAATGTGCAACCAGTCTTAATTAACCAATAGTCTATTAATCAGCTTGGTTTTTGTTTATCCCTCTTTTATATACGGCAATCAACACACAATCAACCACCCATGAGCTGAGGAATCCACCCTGTGGAACTGATATAATTAAACTCAACTGCTAACCACAGAATCCACCACACCAAGAAAGGCAAAATATTTCTGGAGGTAGCCTATCCACTTCGGAGCCTTGGCTCCTAACTGTACCTCCTCCAGGCAGCCAGCTGACATAGATATCAATGTCACCATTTTCCTCTTGTTTTTGGCCAATTTCCATCTGATCTACAAAAATATATCAGAATTGGGTCACCAAAATAATAGGAACAATCTGTGCTTCAATTTGTACTCTCATTCCATTAGATCCCGGAATTTGTTCTCATTGCAATTAATGTAGCTCAACACCAACTTCTCTCATAAAGGGAGTGTGCATTTTAGCATTTTCTTCCTTACAGAATTGTTATAGTGAACATTTTGACCACTGTGGCCAGCATTTTCTGTTCAAAATCGGGTACTTTTGCTCTTAAAGCTTTGGCAGTCTGTCTCTTGGCATATCCCCAAACCACTTTACACAGCTGGGGTTTCCAGATCACTTTGTCGCAGCTACTGGTAAACAATAACAATGTCTCTCCAGGTTTGCATAGATGAGCTGACTGTATCTTGCTCTGCCTGTGCAACCTTCTCAGATCATTCCAAATGTCTTTGTCCCACTCTGGAATACTTCCAGATGTGGTTCCCCATGACCCTTTAGGTTCTAGAAATATACACTGAAACAGGATGTCAACGCTGCTAACATCGAATGTTATTGCTTAACAAGAGATGAAGAAGTAGCTATTTCATATGTTAAACTTGTGTATTGCTTTAAGACATTTAGTTTAAGGTTAGGAGGGGGGACGAGTAGGATTGCACCTTTCAAGGCCATCTCTAACTAAGAAGATAAGACCTTGGCGGGTTTTCTAACGGAAGGGAAACTGATTCTTTAAATTAATTGGAGAATACGATTAATGACAAAATTAGAAAGGTGGAGAATTGTGTTTTATATATTGTGCAAGGGGCAGAGATTTCAGATTCCAGCTTCCTTCGAGCAAGCATTTGCCAGTGTATTAGGCTAATAAAGGACTTTTAAGGTAAACAATGCCTCAGAGTCACTTGAAAGGCCCATACGTCGGAAACTTGACATCAAGCTGGAATCCACACTACTTTTTAAACTAATTATGGAGTTCCGACCTCCCATCGCTGTCTCCAAGTTTGGGAGGCAGTCTGGCAAAGAGTTGGGGAAGATCCCATAATGGAGGGAGTAAAATTGCCTGAAGCCAGCTCCCCGGCACCAGCACCCACCCCAGTGGGGGAAGGGCCAGCGAAGAAGCCAGTAGGGAAAGAGTTTCAGCAATCCTCCCAGCTGGGAACTAGACCCAAACAACCAGAAGAATTTGTCTGGTTGTCAGAGTGGATTAAACCCAGCAGAGACTCCAGGCGCCTTGGAACAGCCAGGCCAGCTGAGATTGAATACTCGGGTGAGTGGAAAATCCTGTCTGCAGATCAGACTGCCTGCCAGACCCAGGAGTCCCCTGCCAAGGCCTCCAGACCCATAGAGACAGAGGACCCCAGCCTGGGGCCTCTGCAGCAATGGAAGGTTGGGAAGCCTCCACAAGTGAAAGGCCAACAACCTCTGAGCTTTCCCCAGCTAATAGAAGCCTTGTAACAGCTAGGGGTGGTGCAGAAGCCTGGAGATCAGGAGCTGGTGGGAGGGCAACAGCAAGGGTGGCAGCAGCAGGACCCAAACGTGCAACCCCTGAACGTACACCGGGACCAGTGGGGCCAGCAGCAGGGGAGGCCCTGGCAGCCATTAAATCAACAACCAGGAGGGGGCCAGCAGCAATGGGGGCCCCAGCCATATTTACGCAGTTGATTAATGAGGTCCTACATGAACACCTATACAAAGAGGTCCTAGTATACCTTGATGACATCCTGATATACAGCACGAATGTGAGTGACCACATAAAACTGGTCAAAGAAGTGTTAAATAAACTATTGAATGCCAAACTTTATGTCAAATTGTTGAAATGTGAATTTCACCAAACCCAATTAGTTTAGTTTAGTTTAGTTTTATTTAATTTATATACCGCCCTTCTCCCTAGGGACTCAGGGCGGTTCACAGGGCATATAAATAACAATACAATACAATACAAAAATTAAAACAAAGATTAAATCAGTGCCCAATTAAAAACAATAATACTATCCTAAAACAAGAATTTAAAACCCAACTCCCCCATCAGGCCAGACCAGCTAATTCAAATAAATGGGTCTTCAGGCCACGACGAAAAGTTCGGAGGTCTGATGCCATCCGGAGCTCCACCGGCAGTTGGTTCCACAAAGCCGGGGCGCCCACAGAGAAGGCTCTCCCCCTGGGGGCCGCCAGTCGGCATTCCCTGACCGGGGGCACCCTGAGGAGGCCCTCTCTGTGAGAACGCACGAGGCGGAGGGGAGTTGTCGCCGGCAGCAGGTGGTCCCCGAGGTAACCTGGACCTCGAATTAGATTATCTTGGCTATAGAATCTCCAATGAGGGTATCGAAATGGACACAGCCAAGTAAAAACCATAATTGAATGGAAGCCCCCCAAATCCGCAAACAGCTCCAGAGCTTCCTAGGGTTTGCCAACTTCTACCGTCAATTTATTCCCTCTTTTGCCAAGGTTGCTCTACCTCTTACAGAACTACTCAAAATGGGCAAGGGAGGGGGAAAACCATGACCTAGCCAACCGCTAGCATGGACTATGAGTCGTCAGAAAGCTTTTGAGAATTTAAAAAGACTATTTGCAGCTGAACCAGTCCTAAAGCACCCCTGCCCAGGGGAGCCCTTTGTAATTCAGGCAGACACCAGCGATGTGGCAGTCAGAGTGGTGTTATTGTAAAAGAATAAAAGTGGGGTCCTGCAACCTTGTGCTTACACCTCTAAGAAATTTACTGAAAGCGAGAGGAGATGGACAGTCTGGGAGAAGGAGGCCTTCGCTATTTGTTGTTGTTAGCTGCGAAGTCGTGTCCGACCCATCGCGACCCTATGGACAATGTTCCTCCAGGCCTTCCTGTCCTCTACCATCTTCTGGAGTCCATTTAAGCTCACGCCTACTGCTTCAGTGACTCCATCCAGCCACCTCATTCTCTGTCGTCCCCTTCTTCTCTTGCCCTCAATCTTTCCCAGCATTAGGCTCTTCTCCAGTGAGTCCTTCCTTCTCATTAGGTGGCCAAAGTATTTGAGTTTCAGCTTCAGGATCTGGCCTTCTAAAGAGCAGTCAGGGTTGATCTCCTCTAGGACTGACTGGTTTGATCGCTTTGCAGTCCAAGGGACTCGCAGGAGTCTTCTCCAGCACCAGAGTTCAAAGGCCTCAGTTCTTTGGCGCTCAGCCTTTCTTATGGTCCAACTTTCACTGCCATACATTGCAACTGGGAAGACCATAGCCTTGACTATACGCACTTTTGTTGACAGGGTGATGTCTCTGCTTTTTAGTGTGCTGCCTAGATTTGCCATGGCTTTCCTCCCCAGGAGCAAGCATCTTTTAATTTCTTGGTTGCAGTCCCCGTCTGCGGTGATCTAGGAGCCCAGGAAAACAAAATCTGTCACTACCTCCATTTCTTCCCCGTCTATTTGCCAGGAATTGAGAGGGCCGGATGCCATGATCTTAGTTTTCTTTTTTTATATATATATAAATTTTATTAAACAAATTTTAAATAAAAAAACAAGAACATTATTACAAAGTACTGAAAAGTGCATCAAATAGAAAAACACCAAAACATCCTAGACACCAAAAAAACAAAAACAACAACATTAGACAGGACCGGGGAGTGTAATACTACCCCTAATTTCTTTTTCTCGTGCATCCCAGGCTAAGTAACCTTTAATTACCAAATATTAGAAATCCATAATTGTATATATCTCCAGATTCTATACCTCAAATAAAAATTCACAATCATCTGGTATTTCCCCCGTTGAGATTAAATATTCTATTTTGTAACCATGAATACCAGGAGTCCCAACTTTTATTGAAAAGTGATTCACTTTTCCCTTTGAGAATATATGTCATTCGATCTGACTCTGCGCATAGTAATACTTTCTCTATTACTTGATAGTCCGTTGGGATTTCCTTCGTCTTCCAATATTGCACATAAATCATACGCACCGCTGTTGTAATATGTATTACTAGATACCAGACATTTTTTGGTACTTCTTGTGGCTTCATCCCCAAGAGGAAAATAGCTGGGTCCAATTGAAGATCATATCCTGTTATTTGAAATAACAAATTTTTTATATTGGTCCAGTAACGCCTAACCTTTGGACAAGTCCACCATTGATGGTAGAAAGTGCCCCTGGCAGAATCACATTTCCAACATTTGTCATTTGCATTGGGAAACATTTTTGAAATTCGTGCGGGAGCTAAGTACCATCTATACAACGTTTTGTACATATTTTCTTTAAATGCCGTTGCTAACGTTAATTTTGTATTTTTCTTCCAAATTTGTTCCCACTCTTCTAATTCTATAGTGCGACCAATATTTCTCCCCCAGGCAATCATTACGTCATTTATTGTTCCCCCTTCCATCCCATGGAACAAAAGTAGATTATAGGCCTTAGATAAAAATTTAGTATCAGTTCCCCATAAAATCTTGTCTAATTCTTGTGGGATTATATTGATTCCAAATTCCTGCTTATCCCTATTAAACCTTGAGCTCATTTGAGAATACAACCACCAATCCAACTCTATACCCCCAGAATGTAACTCCTCCCTGGATTTAAGATTGCCTCTCAGATCTATGAGATCTTTATACCTATAGTTTCTGTCTGGATTGTGTAACGTTGAATAAGTTACAGCTTCCAAAGGAGTAAACCAGCCAGGTATCTTTGTATAGATCCACCCTCTCACCATACGCCAAAAGTTTATCAATACATCCCTAATATAATGATTAGAGAAAACTTTATATTGACTATCCTTCCTTGGCCAGAGATAGGCATGCCATCCCTGCGTTGTTATATCCTTCAATAGTTAACACCCTCCTTCTAGATAACACAACCCAGTCCCTAATCCAAGCCAAGGCAGAGGCATGGTAATACAGCTCCCAATGTGGGAGCCCCAGTCCTCCCCTTGTTTTGTGCTCCTGCAGCGATCTTCTTTTAATACGTGGCTTTCGATTATTCCATATGAATCTACCAACTATCTGTTCTAGTTGTTTAAAAAATTTCTTATCTAGTTTTGCAGGAGCAGTTTGGAATAGGTATAACCACTTTGGCAAAATATGTCTTAATCACTGCGATTCGTCCTAGGATTGAGAGTTGAATGTTTTTCCAGCTGTTTAATTTCTTCTCCATCTCAGTCATCAATTTTTGATAATTTAATTCCTTTATAGATGGACACCTTGAAGATAGCCAAATACCTAAATATTTAACTTTTTTAACTATTTGGATCCTCATCACCTCTTGTAATTGTACCTTGGATTCAGTTCCAATATTCTTTACCAAAAATTTAGTTTTATCTCGATTAATCTTTAAACCTGCTACTTCTCCAAAGGCACTAATTTCCTCCAATAATTTAGGGCCTGATTCCAATGGGTCTTCCAAAATAAAAACTAAGTCATCAGCAAAAGCTTGAAGCTTATATTGCTGATCATTTATTTTTAATCCTTTAATATTATTATTTTGCCTAATTATAATCAATAGTGGTTCTAAAGTCAGAATAAACAGTAGAGGTGAAAGGGGGCATCCCTGTCTCGTACCTTTTTGTATATCAATTTTCCCAGTCATTTCACCATTGAATAATACTCGGGCAGATTGCATAGTGTAAATTGTTTGTATAGCTCTTACAAAATTTGGTCCAAATCCCATTTTAATCATCTGACATATTAAAAATTCCCAACTAACCATGTCAAATGCTTTCTGAGCATCAAGAAACATCATTGCCAACTGTTTGCTAGGGTGCATCTCATAATATTCCAACGTATTCATCACTATTCTCAAATTATCTCTTATTTGCCAATTTGGAAGAAAACCATTCTGATCTGGATGTATAAATTCTCTTAAGAAAACTTTAAGCCTGCCCACCAGAATTGAGGAGAAAATTTTATAATCTGCATTCAATAGCGAAATGGGTCTATAATTTTTAACCAAGGTACGATCTGAATCTTCCTTTGGGATCAAAGATATATAAGCCTCTGTCCATGACTGGGGTATTTTCCCTTCACTCAAAACCTCATTAAATAAATCTTTTAAATGGCCACTAAACATTTCCAACATCTCTTTATATAATTCCGCCGGGAGTCCATCCGTTCCCGGGGTTTTCCCATTCGATTGTTTCCTAATTGCCTCCTTTATTTCCCCTTCTGAGATCTCTGAATTCAAAATTTATTTTACATTCTCAGGAACCTCCCGTAAATCCACCCTTTCTAAGTAACTTCCAATCCTTTCTTCTAAAATTGGGTCTTTCTTATACAATGCAGTAAAAAATTCCTGAATCACCTTTTTCTTTTGATCATTTGATCCCACCATATTTCCCATCCCATCCTGTAACCATTCTATTTTTCTCGCGATTGCTTGCTTCCTAAGCCTATAGGACAACCATTTTCCAGCCTTGTTGGCATGTTCAAAAAAAATTGTTTATTCCTTTGAATTTTCTCTGCTAATTCATGTTGATCCAGGAGGGAAATCTCGTGTCGCGTAATATCTTTTCTCTCCCTCGCTATTACTGAGGATGGGTCTTTCTGAAGAGCCTCCTCAGCCTCTGTCAACATTCCCATCAACTCCAATCTCTTAACCCTCTCTTTCTTCCACTTATATGCCGAATACTTAATTGCTATCCCTCGAATCACTGCTTTCACAGTGTCCCATATAATTTGAATTGGTGTATCTTCCCTTCTGTTCTCCTCAAAAAAGTATCCCATTTCCTGGTTCAACAAGTTTTTGAATTGTTCTTCTTTTAAAAGAGCTGCTCTCATTGTCCATCTATACCTCTTCTTTTCTCCTTTCCAAACCAAAACTAACGGGCTGTGATCTGCCCAGTCATTAGTCGTAATCTCTATTTCCCTAACCATCTCTTTCAATTCATGGGATGCCCATATCATATCAATTCGGGTCCATGTTTGATGCCTGGGAGAGAAATAAGTGTATTGCCTCTCTTCCCTGTGAAAATCTCGCCATATATCACATATACCTAATTCCTCCCTCACTTGATCCCACACCTTAGGCAATGTTCTTTTTACCCCTTTAAGTAAACGTTGCCCCGGGGTATAGTCTTTATCAACATCTACTATTGCATTGAAGTCTCCTACGATGCATATATGCTCGTATTCTAACCCTGCTATTACTTTATATAAACCTTGAAAAAAGGCACACTGAGTACAATTTGGTGCATACACATTTACCAATAAGATCTTCTTCTGAGCCAATCGAAGTTCTACCATCACTACTCTACCTTCTGTATCTGAATACACCCAGTGGGCCTCAATATTTCGCCGGACGTAAATCACTACTCCCCTTTTCTTTTGTTCTGCCAGGGACACAAAAACTTCCCCCAATTTTGGACACACTAGTACATTCTGTTGACTTTTAATGATATGGACTTCCTGGATACAAATTATATCATATTTTAATTTACAAAGTTTGGACCAAGATTTTTCCTCTTAGTAGGAGCATTAAGACCGTTAATATTGACAGAAATAAGGCGAACCTCTTCCTGAATGTCACTGCTTCGCTGTATTCTTTATTTTTTTTGCTAACCGTGTCTCCATTTGAGGGCCCGAGTCTCCCAATTCCCCAGCATCTTCCTTATCTATACTCTTCTTTTCTTTTAATCCTCCACTTCTCCCCTTGGAATCCAATTGAACTTCTTCCTGGCTTTTGCCTTCTAACTCCTTCTCACTCTCCTGATTGAACTGAGATTCAAAAAATACATGGGCATCCTGTAAGTTATCAATACGATATCTCTTGTCCTGCCACATAAAAGCTAATCCTTCTGGAATCAGCCATCGGTAGCAAATGTCAAATTTCCTAAACTGACTTGTTAGGAAATCATATTTTTTCCCTCTGATCTCTCACTCTTCTTGGTAGCTGCTTAAGAATAATTACTGATCTTCCTTTAAAGGATATAGTCTTCTCTCTTGCTTTCCTTAGGACCTGCTCCCGTACTGATGTTTTATTCAGTCGGACATGTATCTCTCTCGGGAGTTTGTTTCGACGTGCATAACTAGTGTAAACCCGAAATATGTCATCTATATCCCTCACCATCTCTTGTGGGTTCACCTCAAGCACTCCAGCCAAAATTTCTGTCACAATAGTTTCCAACTGCTCCTCTCGGTCCTCTTCAATATTTTGTAAACGTAGGAAGAAGGCAGATTTATCTAATTCAAGGGCAATTATTTCATCCTCCAGGCGTTTATTAGCTATCACCAGCCGGTGTTCCATACTTTCCACTTTTACATCTGTCTTATCCTTTCTCGTTTCTACCACCTGGATCCGTTCCTCTTGACTCACTACCATTGTCTGCATTTCCTGGAGCTTCGTATGTATACTCCTTATTTGTCCCTTTAAACCTTCCATCTGGTTACCCATCTCAGCCTTCATTTCCCTCTTTAACTCCTCAAATCCTATAGCTGTAGTCTCCTGATTTTTCAACATTAAGTCTTGAAGTGACTTAAACATATCCTGAACTCCCTGTATAGATAAAGCGTCTTTATTCCCTGTCACTGTCTCATCCAGAAATTTGCGAGCTGTCAGGGGTGTAGTTGACGGGGATTGTGTGGGCACAGGCACTATGGTCTTCTTCTTGGCAAAAGTTGTTATGGTCGCCATTTCTGTTATTCTTTGGTGCTCTTCCAAAATAGCCTATACTTACTCAATCTCCAAGACTCCTCCCCAAGCACCTCGTACTCTCAATATTATCCTAATCACCCATTTTCTTCTCTAAGTTTATTAAAGTAGGGGTTAAATATGTTGTTATTATATAAGGCATAAAAATAAAAATATAGAGAGAATATAGTAAATAGGCCCTATCAATGGCAAAAAAGAAAGGAAATAAGTAATAATATGAATAAGCCAATATTCAAAAAAAGGGGGATGTTACCCAGTTCAGTATATTTAAATTCCTTATTCTTCAAGGAAGCGTGGCAGTCCAATTCAGTTCAGTTCAGTTCCTCTTCTCTTCTCTGCTGACAAATGTTACGATGTTAAACCTCCAAGAAAGAAGCAGAAAGAAAAAAACTGATGCCAGATCAAATAGAAAAGGGGGTCTCCAGGCTGTTATGCATTAACGAATTAACAAATCACCATCCAGATCCCAGATATTTCAAAAGGAGAAAAAAACACTTATCAAAATTTAAAGAAAGAGTCTGTCCATCGAAGAAGAACACCAAAGAAGTAACTGGAATCCTCAAATCAGCCTGTGAGTCTCTCTAAGGCGGCTATTGTTAAAAGCCTGTATAATACTTCACGCTTGCTCACCTCTCAAACGATCAACAAACGAAGGGGGGGATTCTCATTCTCTTTTGATATTCACTCTTAACTCTGCCTGGAACGTCAGTAGCTTCCTTCTAAATTGCCGAGTCACAGCTCCAGGGCAGCCGTTCTTCAGGTGCCTTCTCTCAATACCGGCACCACGGGAGGGTTTCTCACTGCTAAGCAGGGATTTTGCAAGTACCCTGCAATTGCCAAGCGTCCTCTCTTCTTCGCCTGCTGATCCCCAGCTGGCGATGGCTATGTAGAGCCACACAGTATCGGGAAAACAAGCTGCGATCTGAAGAGATATTCCAGGACCCGCTTGTCTGCTGTGAACTCAGCCCCGGAAGTCCATCTTAGTTTTCTTAATGTTTAGTTTCAACCCAACTTTTGCACTCTCCTTCTTCACCCGCAACAAGAGGCTCTTTAGTTCTTCTTCACTTTCTGCCATTAGAGTGGTATCATCTGCATATCTTAGGTTGTTGCTATTTCTTCCAGCAATCTTAATTCCAACTTTTGATTCATCTAGCCCTGCCTTTCTCATGATGTGCTCTGCATATGTTAAATACGCAGGGCGACAGTGTACAGCCTTGCCGGAATCCTTTCCCAATTTTGAACCAATCAGTGGTTCCGTGTCCAGTTCTCACTGTTGCTTCTTGGCCCACATATAGGTTTCTCAAGAGACAAATAAGATGATCTGGTACGGCCATCTCTTTAAGAACTTGCCACAGTTTGTTATGATCCACACAATCAAAGGCTTTAGCATAGTCAATGAAGCAGAAGTAGATGTTTTTCTGGAACTCTCTAGCTTTCTCCATGATCCAGCGTATGTTGGCAATTTGATCTCTAGTTCCTCTGCCTCTTCGAAATCCTGCCTGTACTTCTGGTAGTTCTCGATCCACATACTGCTGGAGTCTAGCTTGTAGGATTTTAAGCATAACTTTACTAGCATGAGAAATGAGTGCAATGGTGCGATAGTTTGAACATTCTTTGGCACTGCCTTTCTTTGGAATTGGAATGTAAACTGATCTTTTCCAATCCTGTGGCCACTGTTGAGTTTTCCAAATTTGCTGGCAAATTGAGTGTAGCACTTTTACTGCATCGTCTTTTAAGATTTTGAATAGCTCAGCTGGAATACTGTCACCTCCACTAGCTTTGTTGTTGCTCAGCTTTTCTAAGGCCCACTTCACTTCACATTCTAGGATGTCTGGCTCGAGGTCAGTGACCACCTCATTGTGATTATCAGGGACGTTAAGCTCATTCTTGTATAGTTCTTCTGTGTAATTTTGCCACCTCTTCTTAATCTCATCTGCCTCTGTTAGGTCCCTGCCGTTTTGGTCCTTTATCATGCCCATTTTTGCATTAAACGTTCCCTTCATCTCTCCAGTTTTCTTGAAAAGATCTCTGGTCCTCCCTATTCTATTGTTTTCTTCTATTTCTTTGCACTGTTCATTTAAGAAGGCATTCTTATCTCTTCTAGCTATTCTCTGGAATTCTGCATTCAATTGGGCATATCTTTCTTTTTCTCCCTTGCCTTTCGCTTTCCTCCTTTCCTCAGCTATTTGCAAAGCTTCCTCAGACAGCCATTTTGCTTTCTTGCATTTCTTTTTCTTTGGGATGGTTTTGGATGCTACCTGTTGTACAATGTTGCAAAACTCTGTCCTTAGTTCTTCAGACACTCTGTCTATCAAATCTAATTCCTTAAATCTATTTGTCACCTCTACTGTATATTCAACAGGGATATGATTTAATTCATACCTGAGTGGCCTAGTGCTTTTCCCTACTTTCTTCAGTTTAAGCTTAAACTTTGCAATGAGAAGCTCATGGTCTGAGCCACAGTCAACTCCTGGTCTTGTTTTTACTGACTGTATAGAAGTTCTCCATCTTTGGCTGCAGAGCACATAGTCAATCTGATTTCTGTGTTGACCGTCTGGTGATGTCCATGTGTAGAGCTGTCTCTTGGGTTGTTGGAAAAGAGTGTTTGCTATGACCATCGTATTGTCTTGAAAAAATTCTATCAACCTGTGCCCTGCTTCATTTTGTACTCCAAGGCCAAACTTGTTATTCCGCTTATCTTTTGGCTTCCTACTTTAGCATTCCAATCCCCCATGATGATAAGGACATCATTTTTTGGTTTTAGTTCTATGTGGTGCTGTAGGGCTTCATAGAGCCGGTCAATTTCATCCTCTTCAGCACTGGTGGTTGGGGCATAGACTTGGACTACTGTGATATTGAATGGTTTGCCTTGGATTCGAACTGAGATCATTCTGTCATTTTGGGGATTGTATCCCAGTATTGCTTTTCCTACTCTTTTATTGACTATGAAGGCTACTCCATTTCTTCTGAGGGATTCTTGCCCGCAGTAGTATACCTGATGGTCATCTGAATTAAATTCACCCATTCCTGTCCATTTTAGTTCGCTGATACCTAAGATGTCGATGTTCAGTCTTGTCATCTCTTGTTTGACCATGTCCAGCTTGCCTTGATTCATGGATCTTACATTCCAGGTTCCTATGGAGAAAAAATCTTTACAGCATCGGACTTTCCTTTCACCAGCAGACATATCCACAGCTGAGCGTCCTTTTGGCTTTGGCCCAGTTGCTTCATTCTTTCTGGTGCTACTAGTACTAGTCCTCTGCTCTTCCGCAGTAGCATATTGGACGCCTTCCGACCTGAGGGGCTCATCTTCCAGCGTCATATCATTTTGCCTTTTGGTACTGTCCATAGGGTTTTCATGGCAAAGATACTGGAGTGGGTTGCCATTTCCTTCTCCAGTGGATCACGTTTTGTCTGAACTCTCTGCTATGACCTGTCCATCTTGGGTGGCCCTGCACGGCATAGCTCATAGCTTCATTGAATTACGCAAGCCCCTTCGCCACGACAAGGCAGTAATCCTTCGCTATTAGGTGGGGGCTATTAAACTGGCAGCACTACTTAGAAGGGAGCAAGGTGCCTTTTGAAATATGGACAGATCACAAAAATTTAGAGGCACTAAAAACTCCCCGCAAATTGTCACCAAAACAAGTACGATGGGCACAGTACTTCAACCATTTTAACTTTACTCTAAAGTACATACCAGGAAAAAAAAACATCCTAGCTGATGCGCTCTCCCGTTTGCCACAGTACAAAAGAAATTCACAAGGCAATTATCCCCGGTCCACAAACTGCGGCCCAACTCACACCTTGCAGGACCCCTAATCCTGATGACCCCGGGGTAAAGAAAATAAAGTGAGAACTCCTCACTGATCAATGGTTTAAAGACAGTCAGACATCCCTAACATGCAGGGATGGTCTGGCTTACAAAGGGGAAAATTGTACTTGCCTGAAGCTCTTTCTCTTAATGCCCTCAAACACAGCCATGATGTCAAACAGGCTGGACATTTCAGATATCTAAAAACTCTACATCTCACTTGCCGGCAATTTTGGTGGCTGGGACTAAAACAAGACATAGAAAACTATGTCAAGAGCTGTACTGTATGTGCCACCATGAAAAGAATCCTAGGAAAGACCCCTGGGTTACTGCAACTGGTGGCCGAATCTTCTCAACCATGGGAAGAAATAGCTATGGACTTTATAGTAGACCTACCCGACAGTAGAGGAAATACTGTCATTTGGACTGTGATAGACCTATTTTCAAAACAGGCTCACTTTATCCCCTGCAAAGGACTTCCATTGGCTCAACGCCTGACTAAAAATACAAAGGTGGCCTTAAAAAAGACTTTTGAGACCTACAAAAAGCAAGCTCCCCAAAGAACATTCCAAGTTGGGGAAAAGGTCTATTTGTCGACCAAACACTTACGCCTTAAACTACCCAATAAGAATTTGGGACCAAAATTCTTGGGGCCTTTCCCCATTGTGAAAATCATCAACCTGGTCACAGTAAAATTGAAACTACCCAGACTTTTGGGGAAAATTCACCCGGTGTTCCATTGTAGCTTGCTGAAACCTTTTCAAACCTCCACTTTAAGACCTCCCCCTAAGAAAGCACCTGGACCCTTCGGGGTAGCAGGTCAGACCCATTATGAAGTGAAACGTATTCTTCACTCTAGAATCTTTAAGTGAAAATTGCAATACCTAGTACAATGGAAGGGATACCCATTGTCTGAAGCCATTTGGGTGAAATCTACTGATTTGAAAGCTGACAGACTTATCAAAAGGTTTTATGAGAAACACTCCAACAAATCAAAAGCCAGTTCCTTACTTGTGTTTTGTTTACATTACAGGATCTGTCCTTTGTGTAAGGGGGGCCAGATGTCAACGCTGCTAACATCGAATGTTATTGCTTGAGAAGAGATGAAGTACCCATTTCATATGTTAAACTTGTGTATTGCTTTAAGACATTTAGTTTAAGGTTGGGAGGGGGGACGAGTAGGATTGCACCTTTCAAGGCCATCTCTAACTAAGAAGATAAGACCTTGGTGGGTTTTATAACGGAAGGGAAACTGATTCTTTAAATTAATTGGAGAATACGATTAATGACAAAATTAGAAAGGTAGAGAATTGTGTTTTAATATATTGTGCAAGGGGCAGAGATTTCAGATTCCAGCTTCCTTCGAGCAAGCATTTACTGGTGTATTAGGCTAATAAAGGACTTTTAAGGTAAACAATGCCTCAGAGTCACTTGAAAAGCCCATACGTCGGAAACTTGACACAGAGAATGAAAACTAATTGCTCTACCTGCTATGTTAATATGCTGACTTATTGGCACCAGGCTAAGAAATGTATGTATGTATGTATGTATATGTAGGTTTGTATGTATGTATGTGTATGTGTATGTATATACAGTGCTTTTTTTATAAGAAAAAAGGTGCCAGAACTCGCATCTTGTCAATCTTTAAATTTAAAAAATTATATATTCAGTTCTTAGCAGGACTGGTGGTTGAGAAGAAATTAGTAATTTTTTTCATTTTTAAATTTGGGGTCACACTTTTACACTAAAAATTAAAAAAAGATTTTCAATTCAACAATGATTTTTTAATTTTTTTACCTTTCGCACATAATCAATCACTGTACACACACCCACACACGTCAGTTGTGTAATGAAACATAACGATCACCGCCTGCAGTAAGTACTCAGTGTGTGACCACATGAGCAATCAGAAGCTGAGCAATGCCACAAGCCCAGCAGTGCCATTACAACCAGCGCAGATGAAGTATGCATGCATCGGACTTGACACACAAGCAGCCCGCATGCAACATTTTAATGATTTTGCTGCCAACCTGCTACACTTGACAGGGCGATTCAAGTCCACATGGACAAAACATGAAATTTTCAAAAGCTACTTTTAAAACTTTGAAAATCTGTCGAAAAAAAGGTGCCAGAACTCTGTTCCGGTGCATTCTATGACAAAAAAAGCACTGTATATAAAAGCACCACCACACAACCATTCAAAAAGCAAATCCGAACCCACAATGATAACAAGGCACAACCACAAAACAGAAACCTAACTACAGCTGCAACATCAGCCACTTTAAACCCCTCCAAACCACACAATAAGCAAACTGACACCCACTTTAAAAACATGGCACCAGCACAAACACGAAGCCGAACAAAAGCAGCACAACTCACCAACTCAGGTCTAAGGCTGGAAGCTGAGACCAGCCCATCCACTCAAAACACACCCCCACCCAATCAGAACACACCCACCATTCAAAACACACTCCCACCCAATCAGAACACACTTACTCCCCCACCCAATCAGAGCACATCTCCACCCACAGAACACACCCCCTCTGGCAGTTTAAAAAAGAGGAACAAACAGCCACATGCTTCTCCCAGAAGAAGGAAGCAGAAGCCACCAGCCTGATGATGACGGATGGGATTCCGTCGAAACGTCGCCCCTACACCTTTAGTTCTACGCGGGGAAAAACCCGAATAACCAAAGATCCATATATATATATATATATATATATATATATATATATATATATATATATATATATATATATATATATATATGTGTGTGTGTGTGTGTGTGTGTGTGTGTGTGTGTGTGTGTGTGTATACACACACACAAATCCAGCACACATGCTTCTCTATGATTTAGAAAAGCTCCTGTTTGCTTCCCTACGCAGCCTAAATCTGTATATTGTAGATACAGGTGATACATATAACCATAATGGAATCTCATGATGGTCGTAAAATGGATTGGTCACTTGACTGACCCAACTTTACAACTTGTTTTGCAGCAATTGTTAAGTGAGCATATGGATGTAGCTTTGCCAAAAACTTAAAGTAGGTTCCATAAGTTTGAATTTAGATTGTAAGTCCCCTTATATTATCCCCCTCCCTCTGCACACATTCTAGTTATAAAAAGGTAAACGTTTCCCTGTCCAGTCATGTCAGACTCTAGGGCATGGTGCTCATCTCCGTTTCTCGGCCGAGGGATCCAGCATTGTCCAAAGACATTTTCCGTGGTCATGTGGCCAGCATGGCTATATGCCAAAGGCAGACGGAGTGCTGTTACCTTCCCACCAAAGTGGTATCTATTAATCTACTTGCATTTGCATGCTTTCGCACTGCTAGGTGAGCAGGTGCTGGGGCAGAACGGGAACTCACCCTGTTGCGCAGTGCTTGGGTTTTGAACCCGGGCTGTCAGCTTTCCTGTCTTTAACTGCTGAACCATTGCCAACTCCCCGCAAATTATTAAACCTGCATTTGACTCAGTAGACCTCAGACTCTGCTTCAAGTTATTGCAGTTATATCCAGGAAAGCAAGTGTATATTAATATAAATATACTACTCGCTTTATTACTTATCTTCAATCCCATACTATCATAATAGGCTGATCTACTTCAGTCATAACCATATCCTTATATAGTGCCACTAAGTGCATCAACTCTGCTTTGACTCATCCCATTTTATGCACTTCAATGGCATGTTTATGTAAAGTCAAGATTCCTGCCAAAACTGGCTACTTTCCTTCAGCAAGCCAGGCTCTTGGAGAATAACCACATTGTAACTTTGTAGAAAAGTACAGAACTTTTGATCTACACAATTGGCCCGGGATACTGGCAGGACCGTCTGCTACCGGGGACGACTTCCCATCGCCCAGTGTGCTCACACAGAGAGGGCCTCCTCAGGGTGCCGTCGGCCAGACAATGTCGGCTGGCGACCCCCAGGGGGAGGGCCTGCTCTGTGGGAGCACCAGCCCTTTGGAACCAGCTTCCCCTTGAGCTTCGGATGGCCCCGGACCTCCGGTCCTTTCACCGCGACCTCAAAACTTTTCTCTTCCATCAGGCTGACCTGGATTGATGATGGGTTTTTAAATGTTTTAATTTTTAATTGTAGTTAATTTATTTTGGGGCTGTTATTTAATTCGTTTTTAATTTTTGTATTGTTGTTTTTTATTGTTGTAAGCCGCCCTGAGTCCTTTGGGAGATAGGGCGGCATATAAGTCCCAAAAATAAATAAATAAATAAATAAATAAATTTATTTCTCTCACCCCACAATACTACATGGGATGCCTTTTAGAATGTTAGGAATCTCCACCCCACTTAGTCTTTTTGATTATTATGTCTCTTACTATTTAATATGTGGGACAATGTGACTCCTAAATATCAAATCTCTTTACTCTGTAAATCAAGATTTCTTAAAGACAAAATGAGTTTTCTAGGAATCTGCCTTGGCGTTCTCTGCTGTAGTCCTTCTGTTTCTTTAATTTTCTTACTGGGTGGGAAAGTAACAAAAGGAGGAACGTTTAAATTGTGGTCTTCCTCACATCCTCTTTTGGAAGAAGGATAACAAGCCTGCTTTATGTTTTCCCCTGAGGCCTAAGTGGTCAGCAATGCTCAAGTTGGGAATTTCCCAAAAGAGCCATGCTTGTAAAATGGATCTCCCAATGTAGGTCAGGATAATTTACATCCTCCACCCATTTATGCCACTTTGAAACACCTGCAGTTTGCTTTGCAAAAATTATCTATACATCTTCATTTGTTGGGCAGGCAACAGTAGATACCAAGAACAGTAATGCTTTTATTTATTCCTCTGCATATTTTAATTCAGATGGTCTCTACCATATCAGCACTTTCATTTACTTGGAGTTCATTCACTTGAAATTCTGAACAGGTGTGGATATTTTTAACATGCAGTACAGTGAATCTTTGCTTTTCCTTGCTTCTGTTCCTTTTAAACAAATTCTATTCCTTAATGTCTATATTGTACTGGAAGGAATCATCCCACTGGTTTTCTGTTATACTAATTAAATTGCATTTGCCATTCTATAATAAGAAATAAAATTTCTCCTATTTATTTCCTTTGTGAATTGGAGCATTAGTATATAGACAAGGAAGGCATAACATTTTGCTATTGATTTTAAATGCACCTTTTTATTATTTCCAATTCTTCATTTTACTGTTATAAATAAAAAGTCAGCATTCAAAACCATTCAAAAATCAAGAAATAACAAAAGTCATCAAAGAGGGATAGATATAATAGTAAGGATAAGCAGCTAAATGTGTCCAAGCAATTATTTTAAAGGTCCAGTTACTAAGGAAGGAAGCAGCAGACAAGTGCAATGTCCCAAGGAAATACAAATAAACATGCTTTACCAAATAGTTAGATGAAATATCTACAACCATAAGGACAAAGATATAGAAGAAATATGGTTAGAACAGTAATGGAAAGGGCAGCTTAGACCAAATCAGAGAAGCATCTGGAAGCAATGTAGAGCTGCACAAACAGCAGGCAACACAGGCTGTAAAGGGTCTAGAATTAAGTAGCCATCCTGCTGGGTCAGCCCAACTTGAATTATTCTACTATATTTGTCTCAATTGAGTGACTCCACTGGATGTTTAAAACAAAATGAAACTGTATGTCATGATCCTACCCCATTTACTTACTACATCAATCCTGGGCCAGAAGCAAAAAAACATCCTTCCCAATGACTACAAAGGATATGGCAAAAAACGCAAAGCTTCTCAGATTCCTGAAAATGATATTCTTCACATCCTTCTGTAAAAATTTTCTGAAAGGTGTAAATTCTTCACCAGGCAGCTTTTCACGTAACATTTCAAAAGCACAAAACCATGCCTTTTAAGCTTCCATGACTGCTTTTGTATGACAGGCTCAGTTCTCAAAAAATGAGGTTCCCCATTATATGCTGTTCAACTGTAATTTTCTGCTTCAAGCCGCAAAGGATTATCTCTTGCTCCTACGTGCTTTTTCCCACCTCGCAGGCATTGTAAATCCCACACAGGGATTTTCACAAAGCTTTTCACAGCTGCTTTGCTTGAATTTTTTTTAACACGTGGAACAAGCATACTTCAAAGTTTTATCTGTGGGTGTTGAATGGAGGAAGGGGAGGAGGGATTTGCGTTGGCAGACTCTTCCTGGGGTTAGCTTGTTAGACACAACTCAACATGTCTTTCAACCTTTAGCTTCTTGTCCCAGAATCAAAATTTACCAGAGAGCTCCAAAGACTAAGCCAAACTACCCAGAAACCTGTTTTCCACAGATACAGTATAATTACAGAGGACCGTGATCTATGGATTCACACATCTCTTAGAGGTTGGGAGGTATAGTTAAATCCCACAGTCAACTTTTCTGCATAGGTAACAATAGATGGCTAATCACAAGACCTTATAAATATGTCAAGTCAAAAGTGCTCGCATTTGTAGCTCTTTGGACTGAATGTCCAAAGATTTGATTAAAAAGAGAAACTTTTAAAGGAGAGAGGTGAGGGGTGCAGGTTACTGCGCCTATTATGACGCGGTGGCTCAGTGGGTTAGGATGCTGAGCTTGTCGATCAGAAGGTCGGCAGTTTGGCGGGTCGAATCCCGAGTGCCGCGTAACAGAGTGAGTGCCTGTTACTCGTCCCAGCTTCTGCCAACCTAGCAGTTTGAAAGCACGTAAAAATGCAAGTAGAAAAATAGGGACCACTACGGTGGGAAGGTAACAGCGTTTCCGTGTGCCTTTGGCGTCTAGTCATGCTGGCCACATGACCACGGAGACGTCCTCAGACAAGCGCTGGCTCTTCGGCTTTGAAACGGAGATGAGCACCGGCCCCTAGAGTCGGAAACGACTAGCATGCATGTGCAGGGGAACCTTTACCTTTAGTGTGTTATATACCAGTGTAGGCAAATGGTAACGTAAACTTTAAGTGTGTGTCTTTTGCATAGATTCTGGTGGTTGAATCTTGAGGTTTAGCAAAGAAATAAATCTAAGCAAACAAAAACACACAAAAAGCCATACCCCATAAGCTTTCAGTCTGCCTGCTGAGCAGTGCTGGGATGATGTATCAAGTTTGCAATGCACAAATATGCCTAAGAATATGGCATTAGTTCCTGAGTTCCTGAATGTATAAATTCCAGGCAGAGCAGAAATGATTGGGTGGGTGGGGGGCTTACAGAAGCATGAGAAAATAGGAATATCACCAGGAAACCAGCACAGGAAGACTCTCACCATTGACTGCAGAAGATTGAAAGGTCCAAATACTTCAGCGATGATGGGAATGAAGTGCGTGCAAGAGGACAAAAACGGTTTGGTCCTCTTGCCTCACAGAAAGACAAGGAAAAGTCACAAATATACTCCACTTTACATAGGTGCTGAATTTGATCTATTGAGATCATTTCAATCTCTTTCTTATCTTGGTGGTTAAACTGTACTGCTAATGTAAAATTGTCATAAGCTATTTTATGGACACAATATTGCATTACTGTGCTGAACTGGCAGACTTCACAATTTCTCAACCATTTATTCATCTTTTTGCAGCCACTAGGAAGGCCTTTATTTGAACGTGCTGCCGATATGATTTTTTTTTAGGCTTAAAGGCTAAAAAATATATATCCTGGTTTAAAATGTTACAAAATATTGCTGAATTATGGCTGAATTTGTGCAAGCCATAACCCATAAGCCATGTTTTATAACATGCAGTGGCTTAGTTTATGTACAACTGTTGCTTATTTAATAAGTCACAATTAAACAAATTATGGTTTACTGCAATGTGCAAACCTAGTTATGTTTGAGGTTTTGTATGTAACTTTCTAAAACAGTATTTTTGCCTTAGTTCTTTTTTTAATATAATTTTATTCAAAGTTGTAAAAACAATAGTAAAAATTAATGCAAACTAAAATAGAGTAGGAAGGAGCAAAAAAGGAAGAAATAAAAGAGAAAACCAAAGTGCAAATAAAAAAAGGTTGAAGAAAAATAGAAAAGAAAGAAAAAAAGATATAAAGTGGCTTTCAATTTTCTTTATAGCTGTTATAAGTATAATTCTAAGTTTACCTCTTTCTCTAAAGTTTTGTGATTCTCTTCTTTTTATAATCTATCTTATCTAATTATCAAAGCTAGAGATCATAAGTTCATTTTTTTCCCTGTTTTACACAAAAAGTTCATAAGGAGTTTCCAGTCAACAATAAACATATTGTCTCTTCTTTAAGCAACCAGGTCAGTTTGGCCATATCAGCAACTTCTATCATTTTCATCACCCATTCCTCCCTTGTGGTATTGCCAAATCTTTCCATCTTTGTACATACAGTAATCTTGCTGATGTTATATATAAAAATGAAGCATCGTGACTTTTTTCCAACCGTTTATCCATCAGTCCCAAGAAGAAAAGTTCTGCTTTCACTGTATATTAATCTTTAAAATCTTCTGAATCAGTGTGTGCATTTGAACCCTTTTTTCTAGTTTTTTTTTGGGGGGGGGTACATCCTCCACACAAGATAGACTGACCCTTCTGGTTGTTCACATTTCCCACATAGATTTAAAGTATCTTTAAAATACCATTCTAACTCTAAAAGCCTTCTATTTCTCGGCAACACACACTCTTTTATCCAAAACAATCAACAAGCTGCAAAATACAGTTTCAAATTAGATAAACCCAATCCTCCCCTTTTCAAGGAATCTTGAAACAAATTATATTTCACTTGTATTACATCCGATAACAGATATCCAGTATTATTTGACATAAAACTATCATTCCAGAAAAGAAACGACAAACTGGTGCCACCAAAAGTGGAGTCAACGATCATGGTGGAATGAAGAGCTGGTGAATAGACTGGCTCTTCAAAATTATTTAAAGACACAGAGATTGCCCAGAAGTGCTCCACTTGTCCTCTGTTGAGGCTCAAACAGAACTGATAAAGAAAACAGATTTTAAGATTGAGAAAAAATGTAAAATATCTGGGAATCATCATAATAAATATGAGTTCTATGTTTTCAAAATAATTGTGTTAGGACATGGAATGAAGTTTTAAAAAAGACATGTTACAATGGGAGAAGTTACAGTTGTCACTGTTGGGATAAATTTCTGTGATAAAAATGAATATCTTGCCTAGAACAATGTTTAGGTTTCAGATATTTTATTAAATTATAATTGAAAATCAAAAAGACAAAAACCAATACAAAACAAAAAAGAATAAACAGAAAAAGTGCAGAAAAGAAAAAAAGGAAGAAAAATGGAGAGAAAAGAAAAAGTAAGAATATAACAAAAGTAAGAATATAACAAAGGAATATATATATATACGAAAACATATATATATATATATATATATAATATATGTTAAATGCTTGTTAACTATTTAGATTACTTTGCTAGGCCCCAAACATGGGACAAATCTTTATTTCCTGTTTCGGCCTAACCGAAGGCCATCCACAGGCAGTAGTCACAACAGTGACAGCTCATATTTGTGTAAATATATATATGTAACAAATGATACAACAAATGATATCTACTTTCCACATCTCATCTCTTATCTATGAACAAAAAGGTTTGTCATTCAGTCCTGACCAGCATAAATCCATTAAGGGTTACCAGAGATAACAACACATATTTTAATCAACTTGATCAAACAAACCAACTTTAATCAAATAAACCAACCACTGTTCAGAAACATTATGTTTGCTAGCTTTCTGGGTGGAAAGCAATGGAAAACAATGTTTCTGAAAGGTAGAAAGACTGGAAAAAAAGCTTGGTTCTTCAGGATGCAAATTTCTTTTTATCACCCCAGGGTGGGAGTTCTCTTACATTCCGAAGATTGGCTTCTCCAATGCCCCTCCATGTAGGAATTACCCTCTCCCTGCACGAAGGGGAGGGAAATCCTTTAACACAGAGGTCACCAACTTTTGTCAATTGGCGGACCAGAGGAAAGGGGAGGGGGAAGCATTTTATGTGAGTGTGTGTGCACAGGGCCGTGAGCATGCATGTGCCACAAATGGGGCAGGGCTAGCACCCGTGTGATACTTAATAGCCCTGCCCCGTTCTTGCGTGGCACAGCACCTTGTTTCTGTGCCTGGTGGTGGCCATTTTTACGTCTTGCAGCATGGCGGTGGCCTGTTTTTGTGCACCGTGGTGTGGCAGCGCCCCATTTTTGTGCCCACGGCGCAGCGATGGCCCATTTCCATGCCCCGTGGAGTGGCAGTGGCCATTTTTGTGCCTTGCAGTGCAACCGCAGATTGTTTTTGTGCCCCACGATGCAGCGGTGCCCCGTTTTCACACTCTGTGGCGTGGCGGCGCACCATTTTTGCACCCCGATGTGCAGCAGCAGCATCCCATTTTTGTACCCCAAGGTGCCATGGCACCATGTTTTCGTACCCCAAGGCTCAGCAGCAGCCTCTTTTTGTGCCCCGTGGCATGGCTTCCTCTTTTTGCACCCTGTGGCATAGTGTCCTGTTTTTGCGCATCGCAGCCATGGCACTAGCACAAGTGAGGGGGTGTAAATGCACACTGACCAGCCTGTCCCATGTCCCAGTGGCCAGGAGGCCACCGCCCACTACCAGGCCATGGCCCACAGGTTGGGGACCTTTCCTTTAACAGGTGACAGCAGCTTGTAAACCTTTCCTCCTGGCTTCCACACTGACTTTCTGGGAAAGCTAGCAGAAAGCATGGCAAATGTCAATCATAGAATCACAAGGCTTGGTAACCAGTCGTTAAGTGCAAGGAGGCTGCCAAGCACCCAAAATGCAATCACATGACTATGGGTATGGTGCAGCAGTGATAATGTCAAGAATGGATCATAACTAATTTTTCCTGAGTTTTTTGTATTTTCGAATGGTCGTTAAGCGATTACTTGTTAGTCGAGGACTAACTGTACTATTTAGAGGCAAAATGGCTTTGAAATCCAAAGCTAATAGGCTGTCAAGACAAAGGTAGGATAGATTCCCATGCTGACACTTTGTTTTATCACATTCTGGGATAGAATAGTTATCTTTAACTGGTTCAGAATCAATTACCTAAACTCTGCAACAAAAGAGACATTCTACCATTATCTCATTCCGATGCTCATCTAAAACTCAGCCAGGACAGACTTCCTGCATAGCTCTTGGTCTTTCTCCAGGCAGACTTTGTAAATCTTGGTCTTTGCTACTCGTAGCAATCTGTAGATACAAAGACTGCAGCCAAACTCCATGTACATGTAATAAAATTATTAGCCCCAATACAGGCTGCCTGTTGCATATCTGCATGAGTCACTGCTTAGTATCGGTCTCCTTCCAATCAGAAGATACAACTAAAACAATGACTAATACAGAAACATTACAGATGGAGCACAGGAACATGGCATATACTGAGTCAGATGAATGGATCATCTAACTCAAGATTGGTTGCCTCACTGATCAAGCCATGCCATCCCAGATTTTCAGATAAGGGTCTTTATCACTCTTATCTGGAGACGCCATAATGCAGGGGTTCCCAACCCTCCATCCGTGGACCGCTATCTATCCATGGCCATTGGGAACCAGGTGGTGCAAGTGGCGGACAAGCGTATGAAGCTCCATTTGTGCATGAGCGGGATTCGTGCCCCAAACCATCCCCTCCCCCTGCCGCCACTGCCTGCTAATGCCACTGCCGGTCCTTGGAGCCAGAAATACTGGGGACCGCTGCCCTAGAGTGATCTGAGAGTCTGGATCTTTTGCCTCAAAAATGCCCCTGAGTCAGAGCCTTCTTTTCTTTGACATTTAATAATAAATCTTTCAGGATGCATAAGCAAATGTAAGAAAAAAATTATATTTAATTCATTATGCCTCAATTATCAGTCATATGAAAAATGCTAAATAGATGGTGGGGGGATTTTAGCCTAGGAATATTCTAGCTCAGACATTTTTTCTATGAAAAATGCTCTAGAAAAGTCTTAGTGCATGGACAACTGATTAATATAACACTGATTAATATAAAACTATAATGGGCTATTTTTTCCCTAAGTCTCCTTTGAATAAGGACGAAGGTCTCTTTCATGAGATAAGATTGTCACTGAGTTCTCTTTTTTAAGAAAAATAGCTCTGAATAGATGCCTTTTTCTTCTTCTTAGTGTTTTCCCATAAATGCAGGGTTTGCTTTTTTTTCTGGATCAACCAAATATCATTCCATTTGTTGCAACAGGAATTGGAACATCTGATGCATCTAACTCCTTATTCTGTGTGTGTGCTTGTGGACTACGAAAGGAGAGGAAGTGACCAGCCATCTTGTCATTTGAGCCCAATGTTGTGGGTTGAGAGAGAGTGACTTGCCCAAGGTCACCCCGCTGGCTTCATGTCTAAGGGGGGAACATAACTCAATCTCCTTGTTTCTAGTCGGGTGCCTAAAGTTTGATTTAGATTTGTCCACAACTGTTCATAGGCATCGATGCATACCTATACTGAGAAGGAGTTGATGGGTAAATTAGGCTGCAGATGGGTGAACGTACACACCTCAACTACATGTTGTATGGAGATGAGTATCATGTATGCTGATTGGTTGATCCGACTTCCTGTTGGGAGACAGGCAGAAGGCAAGGCCTATCCAAACAGCAAAATGGAGCAGCTAGAGGACAGACGCCAGCAAAGCATAAATGCAACAGCTATGCAACTGTGTCCAAACAACAGACACATATGTTTCCTGACATGCAATGATGCAGAAGTCTAAATCAAATTTTAACCACTGACTAGATAAATTTGGCTCTTGTCTATAACTCCCTTTTAAGCTTAACACAATTATTTTGAGTAAAACCTTCCTCCCATCAGAGTGCTCAAAAATGGATGTTGCAGGGCAACAGCTGACAAGACCAAAAATGAGGCCTTATATTGTTCTATCCAGATATCAGTGATAGTGCCAGGTGCCAATCATTTATCCTGCAGAAAAATCAATGGTTCTTGGTTTATTACGATATAAGGAAGGCAGAAAAACATTCAAGATTGAATTTGAGAACTATTATCTATAGGGGTTGAATTATTGTTTTTCTACAACATGCATTAAAACTATCTTATTTGAGCAGTATTTCTGAATCACTGGCTGTAAGGTATTGGCCTGGGAGAAGTCTGACAGCAGAACTAGTTACTCCTACTTCCATGTTTAGAGTACAAGAAATTACTCCAAAGCTTCTTAAATCCAGGCCATGGCTTCTGGCCCTTTTGCAACTCCATTCACTGTGGATGAACTAAGTCATGTGCATCAGAACTACACAATGAGCAGTCAGAATCAATCAGTTAATCCAGACCATAAACCTAATTCAGGCAAGGAGGTCCCCCAGCTCAAGATCCAGCTAAAATGACAGCATCAGCAATTACAGCCATTCAAGCAAGTCTGTCCCAGAGTGAGAAGGATCAAAAGTGGAAACATTCAGAAATTAAATGCAGCTCAGCTTATCCACAATGACATTTTGTTCTTCCTTCAAACTCAGATTAGCCTAGCAATACATGCCTTGTGGATTTCAGGTATCACATGTTAACATACCTTACCCACTCAGCTTGTCAAATATTCTACGAAGGTTGAAACCACTGATAATCAATATATATTCTGGCCCCATCTCTAAATGCACAAAACCACTTTTACTCAACATCTATGGCCATTTAAAATTTTTGCAATTATATTGGCTGCTCCATTACACTTTTCAATATATTAGGATGAAGTTTACTTTTAGATGCTGAACCCACTTAATTAATGTGTACAAAATGACATTTATTTTAATCCCTAGGCAATTAAATATTATCACTGTGGGACCTCAAACCTTCTCTCTCATTCATTACATCACAGCAGGCACTATCCCCCATTTTACTACAGATTCTGTTGATGTGTTTGGGAAAGAGAACTAGGTACTGACCACCCATCAATTTTCTACTAATTACAAATCTGGTTCCCAGAGCACAGGTTTTTTTGCAAAAGAATCTCGTATCTGAGAATTAATTACTCTGCCTAAAATAATGTCTTGATTCTTGCATTGTTCATTATCTTTGAAGATCATGGACATGAATATTTAACACCTTTGAACTTGTTATGGAAGAACTGAATACACAGTAAAGAGTTATGGATTCACTAATGCACTGTTGGTCTTCATGTACTTTATAAACCACATTTTTCATAACATATTTGACAAGTATTTGACAGTTTACTTAGATCAGTGGTCCCCAATCTTGGACCACAGCCCACTATCAGGCTGTGAGCTGTTTAAAACCGGGCTGCCAGAAGTGGTGGGTGAGTGCACGTGCAATCCATTTATGTGAGCAGTGGGCGGGTGTGCCTGCCACTTGTGCAAATGGACCTGTGCACGCGTGCTTGCCCACTGCTTGCGTGAAACCATCCCCTCTTCCCACATGCACACCAGTCTGCAAAGCTGAAAAGGTTGGTGAACTCTGACTTAGATGATACTCTGATCTAATTTGAGGGATCTGATATCCACCCTGAACTGGGTTCAAGGTGGTACAGTGCTCCATCAACATCACTTGCATCCTATTCTAGAGAAATGTCCCTTTAATATACCTGTCTTAGATTACTTTGGCTACCATGATTCATTGGATCAGATACACCCTGGTCCAAAGCCCACGCTAAGGACTGGACTGGGAAGAGTAGCCAAGACTTAGCAAAGATGGAGAACCTCACCTTCATCTCCTGTTATCTGCTGACTTCATCAGAAGGAAATGGACATTCCTCCTCCCATCCTGATTCCTTTGGGTGAAAGGGGAACAGAGAAGATGCCTTCTCAGCCCTAAATAATAACACAGACAGATATAACGAAGGAAAGTGGCCCTTCCATTGCCCCATAGGGAGGGGGAGAGGGAGAGGCATTCCTGGCACATCAAAGAGTTTGGGAAGAAGAAAATAGAGGAGCTGGTGGTGTGAGGGCAAGAACTAACAAGATCAAATGTCCAGAGTCTGAGACTATATTGTCCTGTTGCAGTAACAAAGTCCAGGTGCTAAACATTTCTCCTAATGGGAAACAGATGTCTCTTGATCTGTACACAAGGCCAAGAGACAAGAGATTTGAACCTGGATTGCTGAATCTTAGATTTTCCAGCATCTTTGCAGTGTTCAGATTTAAAGGCAAAATGCTACTTGGAAATGCTCAGGAATGCTCACATAGCACTTGTTGACGAATCCTTAAAGCAGTTGTGATGTTCCCCAGGATTGTGTGACTGAACTCCATACATGCTGTGCAAATCCAGGGGAAAAAGTGCACTTGGTTTAAGGAGCAAAAAAAGATGATAAGTGCACCTCACACTTTTGCTTTTGAATCCATCCTGATCATCTGCACGGCCCCAGATGATCAGTACTCTGACATATGGAGCCTAAATATAACAGATTATTTCTAGCATAGCTTGCAGAGATACAAGCAGTTTCTTTAAAAATTAAGAGGGGAAAAATCCTGCAGAATTAATCAGCTCAAGGAAAACTAAGAATAGTAAATAGCAGTTAGGGAAAAGATAGAAAACTAAAGCATGAGAAGAATGTTTTGAACGGCCTGTTTGGCTAGCACATCTACCTAATATCTTGAATTTTTATTCTAAGATCAGAGCTTTTTAATATAGCAGCAGTCCTATTTTCAGTTGCCTTTATTCTAATTCCCTTGATTCAGGCTAAAGGGTGAAGGACACTTCAGTGTTGTTATATTAAGATAAGTGAGCACACAGGAGCTCTAATTCACATTATGCATACTGAGCTTCCCCAGATTTCATCTTAATCCTATGTATCAAAAAAGCAAAAGAAAAAGTGTATGGTGTGTGTGTGTGTGTGTGTGTGTGTGTGTGTGTGTGTGTAAAAGAGAGCGAGAGACAAAAAACAGGCTGACATAGGTGGCTTCTTTGGAGACTTTCCAGAATAGTGCAACTTGTAAGAGAAGTACAATTTGCAGCTTTCAAAGCTGTCTATCAGGAGTCACGGTATCCAGTGGGCCTTTTCCCACTGCTAAATTAAAGTGTAGTCCAATGAATTAACATAAAACTACACTGACTGGAAACTTTGCAGTTTCCACTTCCAATCTCTACACCTACACCTACTCCCACTATTTTTGTAAATGGTATGTGGGAATGACCTGAAGAGGCAGGAGGAAGAGTGGCAGACCAGGCAACAGTCAGATAAGAGGCAGCTGAGCCCACAGAAAGAATGGAGAGAGGGCAAACTTCTCAAAAGAGGCCCTCCATATTTCTTAGGCTATAAAGGTGAGGGGGAGAGGTGTAGTTTCAGACTTGCTAGATTCTGTTAATGCAGCCTTATAATAAAGATAAGAGCTAGTATTCCTGGCTGTGCTTCTTGTCTGGTCTACCACATAAGGCTGACAGTTTTGGCTTGCCACCAAGTACAGCATCCAGATTTCATATTTACAGGGTGTGTAAAGCAGAGCACCTGGTAATAATTTCTGGTTTTAGCTTTTAGCTGCTGCTGGAGGCATGGTGAGCTAAATACATCTCCATGGAGAGTGGAGTTAACGGCTGTGGCAAAGCCTGAATAACTGAAGGGTAGACTGATTCTTTAGAACCTCTTTGGATAAGGAGATGATGAGAAATCACCCATTTGTGCCCTGGATGGTTACTCTTCAGAAGGAGACTACAGGATAGCAGGTATGAGTGCTGAGAGGTGAAGAGATTAATCACCAAATGGACAACCATGGCCAATGCCTTTAAGGAACTCTAAGTTTGCTAACCTCACTTCTAATCACTTTTGGAAATTGCTTATTTAAATATCTTAAGATTACCAAAATCTTTGGAATGACAAGTCTGGAAAGTCACCTGGTGAGTGTAACTTTATTCCTGAATAAAATAAAATAAAAATAACTATAAGTTTAAGAATGCCCTCAGTCCTGAACAAAAGAAAATGTTAATCATAAGCTTAAGAATATTGAGAATCTTAAATAAGTAGCAAAAAGCTAAATGAGATTTGATCTTGGAAAATTATAAACAATCTAAGGGTCCAGATAAGTCGGAATATTGAAACTTTTACAATAAGATTTTGGAATTAATTATAAAGAAAAAAACCAACCTCATGGGAAATAGATCCTTTTTTAGAAGAAATAACACAGATGAGCCATTTTATAATTTCAAAAGCTGCATTCTAGAAAGGACTAAATATTTTAGGTGGAGGAAAGACATACAAACCTACAAAGGATTAAAACATTATAGCAATAAAAACATTTATTTATTTATTTTAATTCCATTTATATCCCGCCCTTCTCCGAAGACTCAGGGCAGCTTACAAACTTAGCAGTAGCCTTCATTCTATGTATATGCCTGCTTATTAGGGCTTTCACACACCCCCAAGCGGCATTATTACAAAGTCAGCTTAATTGCCCCCAACAATCTGGGTCCTCATTTTACCTACCTCGGAAGGATGGAAGGCTGAGTTAACCTTGAGCCTGGTGGGATGCGAACCTGCACTAATTGCAGGCAGCTGGTGTTACTTAAGGAGGCATTAGCCCACTGCTCCACCAAGGCTCTATTGAAGAGGACTTTTGAGGAATGAATCAGAAAATACAGTAGTAGCCTCAATACCAACAATATCAGTAACAATGTCTGCTTCTATGGATAGACTAGGTCCAAAAGATGTTATTGAAGAAATGACAGATGCAGAATAAATTTTATCTGACAAGATGGAGATTGCATTGAAAACTGATTTACAACTGACAGGCCAAGAGAATGACTTAGAAAAGATTAATTCACTGGATCTACAAAAGAAAGTGACCGAGGTCTAAAGTTTAAATGGGAAAAATACAAATGATGAACCAAGAGACTGACCAGGATGGTTTCTTTTCCTATTGGATTTACAAAATAGGCTTTTAAAGCCTTGAACAGCTCTGGGCAATGGGACAAAGAGGAAATGAAGAGAAATAAAATTCTACAATAGTATTTGAATGACCTAAAGGTTAAGACTGTTCGAAGCACAAGTAGTCCTTGACTTACAATAGTTCATTTAACGACCGTTCAAAGTTATAACAGCACTGGAAAAAGTGACTTATGACCCTTTTTCATACTTATGACCATGGTCATGTGATCAGAATTCAGATGCTTGGTCACTGATTCCTGTTTATGACAGTTGCAGTGTCTCGGGGTCATGTGATCCCCTTTTGCAGCCTTCTGACAAGCAAAGTCAGTGGGGAAGCCAGATTCGCTTAACAACCATGTTACTAACTTAACAACTGCAGCATCTGAAATTGAGGGAAATATGGACAAAATTTTTCGTGTAAATTCATGGATTGCAAGACAAAGGAAGTTACCCAGAGATGTGGTGGTCTATTTTACAAAGAGAGTAATTAGAGATGAAGTCATTCAAGCTGCTTATGATACTAAACTGGTAGTGGCTGAGCAAGAAGTCTTGGTTTTAAAAGAGATTCCTCCGAAGATTTTAAGGAGAAGGAAAGATTTTGCATTTCTAGTACAGGAACTTAAGAAATGTGATATTAAGTTTAGATGGGAGATTCCAGTTGGACTGGTGGTGACGCATGAAGGTAAAAGACATCGTCTGGTTACTGTGGCCCAGGCACGTGATTTTTATAGCAATGTGTTAAAAGCAACCCCCCTATCATTTTTGGAAGCTGTAAAGGGATAGGCGAGGGAAAGCTTCAAGATGTTGCAGACAGACAGATAGAGGACAATGGTGTTGGAGGGGATCAAGATACAGTTTCATCGGATGTTGCAGGAGGCCAGAGGATGAGGCGTGCCGCCCTAAGAAGAGCGAGACGAGAGCAAGAGCAAGACCAGCAGATAGTTATGGAATCTCCAAAGTGTACTTACAGTGAAGCTGTGGGAGGGGCGCGGTCCAAAGAAGTTTTGGGGGTCATGACAGACGTGCTCCAAAAGCTTTGTGGCGTTAAGATTGCTGATTAAATTTTTAAATTAGAATGTTAATGGATTAAATTTATCATAGAGGAGAAAGAAAGTTTTTTTTTACTATTTAACACAATTTAAGATGGATGTTATTTGCTTGTTAGAAAAGTATATTAGGGTTATGGACTAAAAGTATGTGTTGAACTAAGAATGGGTATGCAAGCTCCTAATTAACAACAAGTTGTCTTACAGACTGCTTAAACCTTTTTTTTACTCTTTTTATTTGAACTCAAGGGTGACTTGGAACTGCGAGACATTTGGCGTGATACATGCAAGAATTATTTTTGATTATGGTTTAGTTTGGTTGGAGATTATTAAGGTTAATAGATAGGCGCTTTTGGCGCGTAACTGAGAATTTGTTTAGAAATTAGAGAAAGGTTGGAGAATGTAAATAGTAGGTGAAAGTTTTTTTTTTCTTTCTTTTTTTTGAAATTAATATGAATAAGGACTGGGATTAAGAAAATCTATTCTGAGTAAAGCTCTTTTTCTGTTTTCCTCTTTTTCTTTTTTACTTTATTTGTAATATTAATATTGTTTGTATTCATTTTACATGAGCTAGAGGGAGATAGAATTAATAGTTTATTGCTGATAACATAGGGGTGCTTATGTTTGTTTTTTGATTTTATACCCTGTATTTAGCTCTGGGAAGTCGGGGGGGGGGGAGGAGGGAATGGGGGAGAGGGATAGGGAGGGTTGGGTGGGGGTGGGGGAGGGGGGGATTAAAGTCAAAATGTATTGTAAAACTTTTTAAATAAAAAAAACAACTGCAGTGATTCATTTAATGACTGTGGCAAGGAAACTTTTAAAATGGGGCAAAACCTACTTAACAACTGTCTCGCTTACCAACAAAAATTTGGGGCTCAATTGTGGTCGGAAATTGAGGACTGCC